>NC_084564.2:26532500-26677500 GCF_033978685.3 Nerophis lumbriciformis
AATACTTATCAAAGGTAGTGTTTTGTTGATTTATCACTAATTGTGTTGACATTTTTTTTCAAACTTAGATAAGAGTTAATGTTAAAAAAATTAATACTTTTATCACCTAAAAGTCAAGTTATCTGCTAGCGCTAACCACAAGTACATAACACTACTTATAAAAAGTAGTGTTTTGTTGTTTTAATATCTGTTATTGCGTTCAACATTTTCAAACTTAGATTAGAGTTCATGTTAAAAAATGTGATACTTTCATCACCTAAAAGTCACTGAAATGTTAAAAGTTATCTGCTAGCGCTAACCACAAGTTTATAAGAATACTTATCAAAGGTAGTGTTTTGTTGATTTATCACTAATTATTGTGTTGAACATTTTTTTCAAACTTAGATAAGAGTCATGTTAAAAAATGTATACTTTTATCACAAAAGTCACTAAAAAGTCAAAAGTTATCTGCTAGCGCTAACCACAAGTACATCATAATACTTTTCAAAAGTAGTGTTTTGTTTAGCACAAAATTATTGTCTTGATCATATTTTTTTTTTTATATCCGTAACAGTTATTGTTAAAAATGTAGATACTTTTATTACCTAATAGGTAAATGCTAGCGCTAACCACAAGTACATACTACTTATCAAAGGGAGTGTTTTGTTTATTTATCACTAATTATTGTGTTGAACTTTTTTTTTCAAACTTAAGTAAGAGTTAATGTTAAAACATTTGATACTTTTATCACCTAAAAGCCACTGAAAAGTCTAATTATCTGCTAGCGCTAACCGCAAGTACATAACAATACTTATCAAAAGTAGTGTTTTGTTGATTTAACATTCGTTATTGCGTTTAAACATTTTTTTAAACTTCGATAAGAGTTCATGTTAAAAAAAATAGATACTTTTGTCACCTGAAAGTCACTGAAAAGTCAAAAGTTATCTTCTAGCGCTAACCACAAGTACAAAACAATACTTATCAAAAGGTAGTGTTTTGTTGATTTATCACTAATTGTGTTGAACATTTTTTTCAAATTTAGATAAGAGTTAATGCTAAAAAATGTGATACTTTTATCACCTAAAATTAACTGAAAAGTCAAGTTATCTGCTAGCGCTAACCCCAAGTACATCAAATACTTTTCAAAAGTAATTTTATTTAACACGATATTATTGTCTTGAACATATTTTTTATACGTACGTAACAGTTATTGTTAAAAATGTGGATACTTTTATTACCGAAGAGGTAACTGCTAGCGCTAACCACAAGTACATTACTTATCAAAGGTATTGTTTTGTTGATTTAACATTAATTATTGTGTTGAACATTTTTTTCAAACTTAGATAAGAGTTCATGTTAAAAAAAAACAACTTTTATCCCCTAAAAGTCACTGAAAAGTCAAGTTATCTTCTAGCGCTAACCACAAGTACATAACACTACTTATCAAAAGTAGTGTTTTGTTGATTTAATATTTGTTAATGCATTAAACATTTTCTTTCAAACTTAGATTAGAGTTCATGTTAAACAATTAGATACTTTCATCACCTAAAAGTCACTGAAAAGTTAAAAGTTATCTGCTAGCGCTAACCACAAGTTTATAATAATACTTATCAAAGGTAGTGTTTTGTTGATTTTTCACTAATTATTGTGTTGAATTACAAAAAAAAAACTTAGATAAGAGTCATGTTAAAAAATGAGATACTTTTATCACCTAAAAGTCACTGAAAAGTCCAAAGTTATCTGCTAGCGCTAACCACAAGTACATCATAATACTTTTCAAAAGTAGTGTTTTGTTTAGCACAAAATTATTGTCTTGATCATATTTTTTTTTTTACATCCGTAACAGTTATTGTTAAAAATGTAGATACTTTTATTACCGAAGAGGTAACTGCTAGCGCTAACCACAAGTACATACTATTTATCAAAGGGAGTGTTTTGTTTATTTATCACTAATTATTGTGTTGAACTTTTTTTTTCAAACTTAGGTAAGAGTTAATGTTAAAACATTTGATACTTTTATCACCTAAAAGTCACTGAAAAGTCAAATTATCTGCTAGCGCTAACCGCAAGTACATAACAATACTTATCAAAAGTAGTGTTTTGTTGATTTAACTTTCATTATTGCGTTTAAACATTTTTTTAAACTTCGATAAGAGTTCATGTTAAAAAAAATAGATACTTTTATCACCTGAAAGTCACTGAAAAGTCAAAAGTTATCTTCTAGCGCTAACCACAAGTACAAAACAATACTTATCAAAGGTAGTGTTTTGTTGATTTATCACTAATTGTGTTGAACATTTTTTTCAAATTTAGATAAGAGCTAATGCTAAAAAATTTGATACTTTTGTCACCTAAAATTCACTGAAAAGTCAAGTTATCTGCTAGCGCTAACCCCAAGTACATCAAATACTTTTCAAAAGTAGTTTTATTTAACACGATATTATTGTCTTGAACATATTTTTTTTTACTTACGTAACAGTTAAAAATAGATACTTTTATTACCTGAGAGGTAACGTTAGCTGTACATAATACTTCTCAAAGGTAGTGTTTTGTTTATATATCACTAATTATTGTGGTGAACATTTTTTCAAACTTAGAGTTGATGTTAAAAATGTTTATACTTTTATCACCTAAAAGTCACTGAAAAGTCAAGTTATCTGCTAGCGCTAACCACAAGTACATAACACTACTTATAAAAAGTAATGTTTTGTTGTTTTAATATCCGTTATTGCGTTCAACATTTTTTTTCAAACTTAGATTAGAGTTCATGTTAAAAAATGTGATACTTTCATCACCTAAAAGTCACTGAAAAGTTAAAAGTTATCTGCTAGCGCTAACTACAAGTTTATAGGAATACTTATCAAAGGTAGTGTTTTGTTGATTTATCACTAATTATTGTGTTGAATTACAAAAAAAAAACTTGGATAAAAGTCATGTTATTGTTAAAAATGTAGATACTTTTATTACCGAAGAGGTAACTGCTCGCGCTAACCACAAGTACATTACTTATCAAAGGTATTGTTTTGTTGATTTAACATTAATTATTGTGTTGAACATTTTTTTCAAACTTAGATAAGAGTTCATGTTAAAAAAAAAAATACTTTTATCCCCTCAAAGTCACTGAAAAGTCAAGTTATCTGCTAGCACTAACCACAAGTACATAACAATACTTACCAAAAGTAGTGTTTTGTTGATTTAATATTTGTTATTGCATTAAACATTTTTTTTTCAAACTTAGATTAGAGTTCATGTTAAACAATTAGATACTTTCATCACCTAAAAGTCACTGAAAAGTTAAAAGTTATCTGCTAACGCTAACCACAAGTTTATAATAATACTTATCAAAGATAGTGTTTTGTTGATTTATCACTAATTATTGTGTTGAATTACAAAAAAAAACTTAGATAAGAGTCATGTTAAAAATGAGATACTTTTATCACCTAAAAGTCACTGAAAAGTCCAAAGTTATCTGCTAGCGCTAACCACAAGTACATCATAATACTTTTCAAAAGTAGTGTTTTGTTTAGCACAAAATGATTGTCTTGATCATTTTTTTTTTTTTTTACATCCGTAACAGTTATTGTTAAAAATGTAGATACTTTTATTACGGAAGAGGTAACTGCTAGCGCTAACCACAAGTACATTACTTATCAAAGGTATTGTTTTGTTGATTTAACATTAATTATTGTGTTAAACATTTTTTTTCAAACTTAGATAAGAGTTCATGTTAAAAAAATATATACTTTTATCCCCTCAAAGTCACTGAAAAGTCAAGTTATCTGCTAGCGCTAACCACAAGTACATAACAATACTTTTAAAAAGTAGTTTTGTTTAACACGATATTATTGTCTTGAACATATCTTTTATACTTACGTAACAGTTATTTTTAAAAAAAATAGATACTTTTATTACCTAAGAGGTAACGTTAGCTGCTAGCGCTAACCACAAGTATATAATACTTCTCAAAGGTAGTGTATTGTTTATTTATCACTAATTATTGTGTTGAACATTTTTTTAAACTTAGATAAGAGTTGATGTTAAAATATTTTATACTTTTATCACCTAAAAGTCACTGAAAAGTTAAAAGTTATCTGCTAGCGCTAACCACAAGTTTATAACAATACTTATCAAAGGTAGTGTTTTGTTGATTTATCACTAATTATTGTGTTGAATAAAAAAAAAAAAACTTAGTTAAGAGTCATGTTAAAAAAATTAGATACTTTTATGACCTAAAAGTCACTGAAAAGTCCAAAGTTATCTGCTAGCGCTAACCACAAGTACATCATAATACTTTTCAAAAGTAGTGTTTTGTTTAGCACAATATTATTGTCTTGAACATATTTTTTATATGTACGTAACAGTTGTTAAAAATGTAGATACTTTTATTACCTAAGCGGTAATATTGCTACCCACAGGTAACTGATGTCAAAATACATAAGACTTCGAGCTACAGGCTAATTTGCAACTAATTAGTTAGGCTTTTAAAAAAAAAGTTGAGAAAAGTGTAAAACACAAGAAAAGGATTAAGACAAGTACAAAAATAAAAACACATTTAAAATAATTGGCCCCATTTGTCCATACTACACCCAGTTCTAGTGTGTTCATTCATAGTTTTGATGCCTTCAGTGACAATCTACAATGTAAATAGTCATCAAAATAAAGAAAACACATTGAATGAGAAGGTGTGTCCAAACTTTTGGCCTGTACTAATATATTTTGGCCAAATATAAACCTTAAAAGTCGTACAAAATAGTTCAAAGTCATGTTTTTCAAATTTCACAAAAGGTTTTTGTTTGATGAGAACTGATTTATTTAATAAATCCATCCATCCATTTTTTACCGCTCAGGATCCCAGCTGCACTAACATGATTCTTTATCGATTTTCCATGACAAAATTTGTATTACTTAATTAAATTGAATAATTCATTGTTAAGATTATTGAATTCACCTCTCCTGAAGTAAAAGCTCAATTAAAACAGACATAAACGCACCACTTTCTTCTTTTTGGCAGGAAAACTCCCGTTGGTCTTGACAATCACTGCGCACAGCCTCACATCTTCAGGGTGAGTGCACTTGTCCTAGAATTTTACGCACAGAAAAACAAGTGTCAAGCAAGCGGACGCACATTTGACAAAAAAGCGGGCTGTCACCGCGTAAATATGGCAGCCTGGATGGAAGGTCAAAGCGGGATACGCGGAGCTTTTGGCACGGCGAGACGGCTTAGCAAGATTGTGATGTGCTGCTGAAAGTCAAGGCCATTAACTTGACGGCATCATAAAGTACATACAGAGGTTATTTCACCATGAGCGCAGCCGAGGAGCCTGTATTGAAATGTGATTAGTCTGCTCTATAATGCCTATTTTCTCATCATTATAATGATCAGCTCATTTGTCAATATGCAAGCATGTAATGACTTCACAGGCCATTGGATTGTGTAGTAATGTACCCTGCAATAAACCTTTGCTGGTCATTATGGCAAGTGTGTGGAATCAATACCTGAAATACAGAAGAAAAATAATGAATGTTATGTGGTGGAAAACGGCATTTTTATGAAGCTGCCTTTTCCTGTAACAGAGGAAGAAAATCAATAGTCTTCTTGTCTGGGTTGGTTATGTAAATCAACACCTGGCAATTATGACTACATGAGGCATAAATGGGTCGAAATTATAGGAAAGTTTTATCATCTTAGTTTATTTTTAAATCGACAGTAAAAAAGGGAGATGCAGTACAGGCCAGAAGTTTGGATACACCTTCTCATTGAATGGGTTTTCTTTATTTTCACGACTATTTACATCACGGGTGTCAAACTCTGGCCCGCCGTGTAATTTCACTTGGCCCTTGAGGCGATATCAAATTAACACTAGAGTTGGCCCGCCGATTATATTCAGCGGCGGTGCCGCGGTAACACCGCATTCACCGCTTGCCAACCCTCCCAAATTTCAGTGCCCCTCCCGAAAATCGCCACGTCCGCTTTTCACCCAGTCCAACGAATGCTGGCCCAGTCACATAATATGTGCGGCTTCTGCACGCACACACACGTGAATGCAACGCATACTTGACCAACAGCGATACAGGTTACACTGAGGGTTCCCGTATAAATAACTTTAACACTGTTAGAAATATGCGCCACATTGTGAATCCACACCAAACAAGAATGACAAATACATTTCGGGAGAACATCCGCAGGGTAACACAACATAAACACAACAAAACAAATACCCAGAATCCAATGCAGCTCTAACTCTTCCGGGCTGCAATATACACCCCCGCTACCACCAAACCCGCCCCCACCTCAACCGACGCACGGGTCCCTATTAAAAGGTTAATTTGTTCAACCTTGGCCCGCGGCTTTGTTCAGTTTTAAATTTTGGCCCACTCTGTATTTGAGTTTGACACCCCTGATTTACATTGTAGATTGTCACTGAAGGCATCACAACTATGAATGAACACATGTGGAGTTATGTGCTTAACAAAAAAAAGGGAAAATAAACTGAAAACATTTTTTATATTCTAGTTTCTTCAAAATAACCACCCTGTGCTCGGATTACTTTTTCGCACACTCTTGGCATTCTCTCGATGAGCTTCAAAAGGTAGTCACCTGAAATGGTTTTTACTTGACAGGTGTGCTTGAAGCTCATGGAGAGAATGCCAAGAGTGTGCAACACAGTAATCAGAGCAAACAGTGGCTATTTTGAAGAAACTAGAATTTAAAACATGTTTTCAGTTATTTCCCCCCCTTTTTTTTTGTTAAGTACATAACTCCACATGTGTTCATTCATAGTTTTGATGCCTTCAGTGACAATCTACAATGTAAATAGCCATGAAAATAAAGAAAACCCATTGAATGAGAAGGTGTGTCCAAACTTTCGGCCCATACTGTATATACTTAAATTCAGCGTATCAGAATCAGTACACGGATAATGTGTTTGCAACATATAAGAAAAAACATGTCTGCATATTATTTATCCCGAGTTAATGTATGTATTATAATTAGTATTCAATAACTATGAATGATTAATTAACCATTTAATGATAATATTTATAATTTGGATTTAATAACGTATCTGTTTTATTTTGGTTGATTCATTGCAATGATTCTGCTAGTTTTATTTATGGCGTGGCTCAGATGGTAGAGCGGCCGTGCCAGCAACTTGAGGGTAACTGGTCCGTATCCAGCTTCCGCCATCCTCGTCTCGGCCGTTGTGTCCTTGGGGAAAGCGCTTCACCCACCTTGCCTCTGATGCGCCATGGTAGCCTCCGTCATTGTGTAAATGAATGGGTGAATGTGTAATAATGTATAATGTAAAGCTCTCTGTGTCAGGTTTCATGTATAGTGAAGCAATATATGAGTACAGACCACAATACCTGGTATTGATGACGGCAGATGCGGACCACCCCTTAAAAGTTTGCTCACCGTCCCTCAATAATGCATTTTAAATAATGCATTGGAAAGTTCTATATACTGTTTTAGTGGTTTCCACGAGGCATGCAACAATTAATCCAGTGATTCTCAATTTCTTTTTTTCACCAAGTACAACCTCAGAAAACACTTGGCTCACCAAGTACCGCCATAATGACCAACATTAAAATACAGTAGCGTAGTAGGCCTACATATTCATTTAAAACAAGGCACATGTTTTATTTAACCATTATATCTAATGCTTTTGGCCTCTGTAACATTGCACACAGTTTGAACAGTAACACTGTGTTTGATTATTTAATTAAGCGATTATTTGGCGTACCACGAGATGGAGCCTACATACCACACGTTTAAAAGGCAACTGCACTTTTTTGGAATTTCATTCACAATCCTTATGTAAGACAAGCACACATACATTTAAATTGTTTTTATACATTCTAAAAATTATATAAATGCCATCAAAAGTTTGCTTACATTGGAAACTATGGTAGTCGCACTATTCTTCATATAAAACCCTTAAAAAAATCCCAACATTTACATTAAGGTTTTGTATACATGATGTAAGTATATATGTGATGTAGTAACATGGGACGGCGTGGCGCAGTTGGGAGAGTGGCCGTGCCAGCAACCTGAGGGTTCCTGGTTCAATCCCCACCTTCTACCTTACCATGAATTGATTAGCGTGGACCCCAACTTAAACAAGTTGAAAAGCGTATTCGGGTGTTACCATTTAGTGGTCAATTGTACGGAGTATGTACTGTACAGTGCAATCTACTAATAAAAGTTTCAATCAATCAATCAGTCAGGTCAGTTGTGTCCCTGAGCAAGACACTTCACCCTTGCTCCTGATGGTTAGGGCCTTGCATGGCAGCTCCTGCCATCAGTGTGTGAATGTGAAAATAGTATCAAAGCGCTTTGAGTACCTTGAAGGTAGAAAAGCTATATACAAGTATAACCCATAACTCATTCAACAGTCACATTTATAATACCATATGATATTTATGTATTCAGATCATTCTAAGCATTTCAAAAATGCATCACGACATTCGCTTTTTATTCCCACTACATCGCGGATTTTTACTCACTGCAGACTTCATGACAGCCAACAAACATAGTAAAACATCACTTACTGTACAGTGTCTGCTGTCATTAGATGCCGACTGATAGAAACTTGTTATATTTCTGTTTTGGATGAAAAATAACTCATAATCCTCGCGAAGAAAAAGATGGCAGGTGGGACCAAGCGTCTTTTCGTGTTGTTCTCGCCTTTTCCAGGTCTAAATTGGCTGTCAAAGTGTAGCAATTTTTTAGATTACATCCTGGTCCTTCTACTATCCAGGTGAGAGGCATGATTTATGATCTACAATAAACTTTCAAGAGCAAAGGAAGCTAGGAAACAGCTTACCACTTGATGTAAACAAAGGGATTAGAGTGGCGCTATAAATAGTTCAACTGTGTTCGCGCTTATAATAACATTATCACTAATACTTGGTTAATATTCAAGTCACAAAATGTAAGTGGCGCTTTTTGGATGTTTTTTTGTTGGGTTTTATGGGCGGAGGAGAGGACTTCCCATTTGCTCCGCTGTAAGTGGACTTTTATTTACATTTATTTACGAGTTAAAATGCATTAAAACAAAGTACATCCGTCATGTCTTTCATAATGACTGTGAACAATGGGCAAAATTCTCCCCAAAAAGTACAGTTCCTCCTGATTTAGGGCTATATAAATAAACATTGATTGATTGATTGATTTTAGAATCAATGGATTAATCAATTAAATGAGAGTCAATTGTTTAGAAAAAAGCTTTGATTCATATTATTTTGCTTTGATTAATTGTTTAATGAGTGTAACTACTACAAATGAATAAAATCCGGACAGCATGGAGTTTAAATAAACGGATAACGTTTCTGCACTGCTGCTGCAATAGAGTGCACATACTGTAAGAGCGGTGGTATGTGGGTGCCATAATCTGTCAGCAGTGAACAGTTTTTTTTATTATTATTTATATTACTGTGCTCATGTTAAAACTGCAATTTAAATGTTAATTATTTGCATTTATTAGAACAATGTTTTTGTTTATTCCAGCCATTTACCCTAAAAAAAGCATTGAGGGTATTAAGTGTGTTTTATCCGATCACTCGATTAATCGGGCAAAATAATCGACAGCTGCGACTATAGTTTCAACTTTCTCCTTAGATGTTTTCTCATGCTGCTTGCATGCCATCACCTTGACTCTTCTGTAACACAGGAAAACATTTTCCAAGACCACAGGCAATGTTCCCTCTAATTTTTCATGTGTGTGAGCAAATGCAAAAACTCCCTGAGCATTCAGTGGAGCCCATGTGAGCAACATCAGACATGCACACTGTGGCTACACTATCAGCACACCTGTCCGAAACCTGACTAAATAACAAGTTCAATCTCCATCCATCCATCCATTTTCTACCGCGGGGTGCTGGAGCCTATCTCAGCTGCATTCGGGCAGAAGGCGGTGTACACCCTGGACAAGTGCCCACTTTATCGCAGGGCCAACACAGATAGACAGACAACATTCTCTTATTATTATAATCAAATGACAGCAGTCATTTCCATGAGATGATTTTTTAATATAAGAGTTTAGGCACACTTACAATGACAATAACAAAAAATATTGGTTTTCATGACTGTGTACTTGTATTGTTTGTCTGGGTGGAGGTCCTGCTTTGGAAATAATTTGTACCCCTTTCAGACATTGCATTTAGTTCCCATTAAAACATTCACATGTTGCACAATGAAATGTAAGCAGGGGATCATGTGTACATTGCTGCAATTTCCTGTTTGTAAAAAATATATTTTTATTAGTATTTATTTAATATACTAACAGCATTTCATGATTAATATTTATAAATTAAGATTCCTAATAAATTACACTAGAATAAGCACACATTTGATTGGTAAATCATAGTGTAACGACCTAGAATGACACTTTATGTGTGGTGTTGGAGTTGTCCGACTTTTTGTGTGGCTGTAAACGCATCACTGGCTATGTGTTGGTGCAAGTGAGAAAGAGCGAGCGGCTGCTGTTGATATAACAAAGTTGCTTTTGGTCTGGTTTGTACTGCAGAAAATGACCACTTTTGCTACATATAATTTTTTTTACTAATGTTTTGGTGATGTGTTTATGGCCGACAATAAAGAGTTTTGCTCAGTAAAGTGATGGATGGAATTCATGTCCTCAAAGCGTCTCGACAGACGTTACAATATTTGAACAATGATGACGAAAACTGTTTTCTCTGTCGTGTCCGTTTGTCGAAAATTGTTATGCGCTTATTTTTTTATTTGATTTTGTGCATGGCATAGATTTGCCGTACGCAGAGGACGCTTGAGCAGTGCCCAATTGCACAGACGCACACCTTGGAGGAAACGTTGACCACAGGATGTGTCAGTAAGTGTTTGGCAAATTACCTTTAAAAAAGGAATTAACTATAAGTGACAGCTGTCATTTCCAAACTATAATTCTTTACTTCTTTCTCCACACTTTGAACATCACACTTTGTAAATTGCTGCAGCTAATTTATGGATTTTTCCGGGTCCAAGAGCTTCACATTTTGCCAATTAATTTAGCCTCGTCACATTAGACTAATGTAAATGCCGGACGGCTGACCAATTAAATTGTTCAAATTAAATCAAACACACTCAGTCAGCAATTTAGTGTTACGTTTCAGTACAGTAGGTCTGGAACCTGGCAATGATGTTAGTTATATTGCTGTTATTCCCAACACTGGTGTCCTCCCACATGGTTGGTTAAAGCTGTTGTATGTGTGGAAAACCAGCGGTTTAAGGGGACGGATATAACAAATACAAGTCTTTACCAGGGGTATCGAAACTATGGTGCGCAAGCCAATTGCGGCACGATAGCATCGTCAGACGTCACAAGATTAATTTAAAGTCTGGCCCGAGGAATGTCCAGAGTTAAATTTTAAATACATGGCAGTTTTTACATTGTAAACATGCTGCCATCATATGGCCAAAATAATCAATATGAGTCACTGACCATGGGTTTCATATTACATAGAGCACAGCAGCATTTTATATGACCCAATCCAAACAACCTTACCCGATCATGGTGCAAAAAAACATAACCAACACAGAAAGTTAAAACATATGTGGCACACAAAGCACCACCTGCCCACAGTACTATGTGGGCATTATAAAACATGTGTAAGTACCACGCACATTTTTAAAATACACCCATTTAAGTCCACTACAAAGCCTGATGGGTAAAATGCAAAACACTCTCCCCACATGATGTTTGGTAATATAGTCTGTGATATTTCCACCTGAATAAATGCTTCTGATATTCTGTACATTGCATGTTGACAAGTTAATGGTCTTCATATTGTTGCATGGCCATTTTTAACCTTCTCTATGTATTAATACCATTTATTTTCAGCCTGTTAATCATTCTGTAATTGAGGACTCGACCAGGACATTTTATAAAACAACTAAGACCCAATTTCAGCCAGCCAGAAAAATCCCCCGCAACCATATTCCTCAACTGACGTACTTGCATTTTAATTTTTTTAGGTGCAAATATCACATAACATTACAAAACATGTTGTTCATGTAGTTAATCCGGATTTATAGCAAGTGTGTGATTGTTTTGAAAAAGTGTCTAGATATGTTTTGATGTCGAATTAACTGTTTGCAATAAAAAAAAATTCACCTTTCGACTTCCTGCTTACCATCTTTTATATCTGTTGAGCTTTTTTGTCATCTGACTTACTGAACACAGTAACAGTAACAATCTGAATGCTACGTTGCTCCTTAACCGTAATCTGAACACAGAAGTAAAGCACCACCCATGTAACAATCCACATTTTGCAATATTAAAGCGTGAAACTGGTATTTAAACATGGTGTAGCTCCTTCTCTGAATACAAGTGCTCCTAAAGCAGTACTACAAATTCTGTATTTCCACAAAATACAAAATCTGGCAAGACACCAACACGCAGCTGGCAATTTTTTGTGTGTTGAGCTGTTTAAAAGAGCATAATTTTTAAAACACATTTCATTAAAGAAAACTGATTGTTCATTCATGGTGTTAAAACGTGAAAATTATCTGTCCAGGGTACACTTAATAATGATGAAAAATGATATCTATCTGCAAATAGTCGCGTTTAATTTTGAGTTATCTATGAACAAAATGCGATTAATTTGGATTATATATTTTAATCATTTGTCAGCCCATGTATATGTGTATAAGTGTATATGTGTATATGTATATATGTGTATATATATATATATATATATATATATTTTTTTTTTTAATATATATATATATGCATATATATATATATATATATATATATATATATATATATATATATATATATATATATGCCTCCATCAGTGTGTGAATGTGTGTGTGAATGGGTAAATGTGGAAGTAGTGTCAAAGCGCTTTGAGTACCTTGAAGGTAGAAAAGCGCTATACAAGTACAACCCATTTATCATTATCATTTATATATATATATATATATATATTTATTTATATATATATGTATGTGTATGTATATATATATATATATATATATATATATATATATATATATATATATGTATGTTCATGTATATATATATATATGTATGTTTATATATATATATATATATATATATATATATATATATATATATATATATATATATATATTCACACATATACATATATACAAATATATGTATATATAAAAATATATATATATGTATCAATAATAAAGTAATATCTATCTACTATACATTGTCTTCATCAATTTGTACACACTAAAAATGCTGGGTTAATTTGATAACCCAATTTAATTTTTTTGGTTGTAAAGGTATTATTTTAATTCACTTTTTGGGTTTTTAAAACTATGAACCATTTTTGGGTTGTTTTTCAATGAGTAACGCATGTTTGGGTAAAAGGCTTTTCTTTACTAAAAATGTACTTTTTTCTTGAAGGGAATTTTATTAAGGATTAATCTCATTAACATTATTTACAATCACACATCCTATGTACATGAAAATATTTGAGCATGTTGTACAGAACTACTATGACCATACACGGCAATTTGAAAAAAATAAAATAAAATCACTCATATCTTGCTTTTGAGTATATTTTCATGAAATACAAATAATTTTGATCAGTAGTTGTGAAGGAGTAGGACAAACCAGCGGTAAAATTATAATTTTTAACCAACTATTGGGTCAAGGAGCGTTAAATTGCGCAACCCAATAGTTAGGTTTGTTATGATCTGTTAGTTTGACTACCTCAGTTCTGTTTTCAGCACCCCTGGGTTTGTGTTTAGTTGCCGTGACTGCAGATTAGTTTCACCTGCCTCTGATTAGTGTTCAGGACGCTCACCTGCTCCTGGCCACTAATCAGAGAGTTATTTATTCCTGTTTTTTGCCACAATCACTTTTGTCTTTTTGTAATTTTGCATGATTCATGGACAATAAATCAATGTCTCACCTGCACCTCGTCTCTGGAGTTCCTGCTGCATCTTGGGAGAACGATCCGCGCAGTAAAATGTGACCTTGTCGTTACAGGGTTTGGAATAACCCAAAATAACCCTAACCCATTGTAGTGAACATAACTCAGCGTTTGTGTTAAATACATCCAACCCAGTAGTTGGGTTATGAATCAACCAACATTGAGTTAGCATGAATCAACCAACATTGAGTTAGCATAACTCATTTTTTGGGTTGAATAATTTAACCCAACAGTTTGCTTGGGAATAACCCAACATTAAGTTATCATAACTCAACTTTTTGGTTAAATTAATCAACGCAAAAGTTGGGTTGAAAAAATTAACACAAAATGTTGAGTTAAAATAACTCAAATAAGGGGTTTGTCCTTTTCTGAACCAGCAGTTGTGTTGAAATTGGGTTATTTTTTAACCCAACAAGTTTTAAGTGTGTGTATAACTAAAAATGTTCAAAAAATGAATATTTACTGCCTAAGCTATATAAATCAAATTACAAAAAAAATGTGTAACTGCCAAAAATGAGAGGACTTTAAGCGGTGCCTTAAAGAATGCCTTAGTAAATAAAATCACAAGTTTTCACTCCAGTGTTCTATGTATTCTACCAAGGTTAAAATGTCACTGCAGGGACTTGCCAATGTTTTTGCAGCAATAAATGCAATCCAATAGTCAGGTTATAAATCAACCAACATTGAGTTGGCATAACTCAACTTTTGGGTTAAATAATTCAACCCAATAGTTTGGTTGTGAATAACCCAACATCAAGTTATCATAACTCAACGTTTTGGTTAAATGATTCAACGCAAAAGTTGGGTTGATAAAATTGACCCAAAATGTTGAGTTAACTCAAATATGGGGTTCGTCTTTTTCTGAACCAGCAGTTGGGTTGAAATTGGATTAGTTTTTAACCCAACATGTTTTAGTGTGTGTTGAATTAAAATAACTCATAAGGGGTACGTCCTTTTCTGTACCAGCAGGGATATATTAACACATACAGCCTGAGTAAATAAAATCACAAGTTTTTACTCCGGTGTTCTATGTTTTCTACCAAGGTTAAAATGTCAATGCAGAGACCTGAATCAACCAACATTGAGTTAGCATAACTCAACCTTTGGGTTAAATAATTCAACACAATAGTTTGGTTGTGAATAACCCAACATTAAGCCATCATAACTCAACTTTTTGGTTAAATGATTCAACGCAAAAGTTGGGTTGAAAAAATGTACCCAAAATTGAGTTAATAACTCAAATATGGGGTTTGTCCTTTTCTGAACCAGCAGTTGGGTTGAAATTGGTTTTTTTTTCAACCCGACATGTTTTAGTGTGTGTATAACAGTGTACTTCAGTGAAACTTGTAAAGTATGTTCCAAACAAACAACCATTACCATCAATTGTATTGTTTTTAAATGGTATTTTATGTTGTTTATGTATTATTTGTATGTATTTATCTTAGTACCATGTTCTTATTTTTTTAATGTCATTAGGAATTTGCACTAAATATGTTTGCTTGCAATTTCGTTGTACAATGTACAATGACGATAAAGGTCTATTCTATTCTATTCTGTATCTTGACAAAAGCTCACCTTGAGAGAAGTGGCCACGTCTGGCACGGCGGCTTGACACGCACGCTGCTTGGGTTTGTTGTTGACTCGCTTCCTGCGCTTCCTCAGGACCACGTAGATTTGCACGTAAACCAGCAGAGTGATGATGAAGGGGACGTAGAAGGACACAATGGAGGAGTACACCACAAAGGCGGGATTGGCGATCACACAAAGTGAAGCATCCCGCGTGGCTGTGAGGCAGAATCAAATAGGACAAAAACAGTATTTATCTTTAGTTCCCTTTAAGGACCTCGTGAGGACGTTTCATCCCTTATTCAATAAGGCGTGACATCCTGGAGCTTGAAATTGCATTTGCAACAACTGAGGGTTTGTGCGGTTTGTGGCTGAATCTCTGGGAAATTCATCAGAAAATGTAACCTCGCCACACCTGGTGGGTTATTCAGACAATTTATTTTTGTTCTTCCTCTTTTCCTTGCTGTCCTTTTTATTCCTAGCAGCTGAGAAACTCCATCAAGTTTGTCATGACAGAGCTGATGCCTTCTTTTTTTTTTCTTGATAAAGGTCTTGGCTTTGCAGACACTTTTCTGAGTCTAACTGCTGTGCAGACAATGAGACGGCAGTGACTAATAATCACCTTTAGAACTCGATGTCCCCTCTTGAGCCTTCATGCATCAGGGAGACAAATACCGTATTTTCCGGACCATAGGACGCACTGGATTATAAAGCGCACTGCCGATAAATGGTCTATTTTAGACATTTTTTCATATCTAAGGTGCACCGGATTATAGGGCGCACTAAAGGAGTGTTGTCATTTTTATTTTGTTCTAAATGTAAAACACTTTCTTGTGGTCTACATAACATGTAATGGTGGTTCTTTGGTCAAAATGTTGCATAGATGATGTTTTACAGATCATCTTCAAGCCGCTTTCTGATGCGCCGTTTTGTGGGCGGTCTTATTTACGTGGCTCACCTTCGACAGCGTCTTCTCCCCGTCATCTAGCGGTGTAGCGTGCAAGGACGGGAGTGGAAGAAGTGTCAAAAGATGGAAGTAACTGTTTTAATGACATTCAGACTTTACTTAAACCAATAATGGAGCAGCATCTCCTCACCCGGAAACAACAAGGTCGGCAATGTGTCCCGTGAAAAACCGTCCGACCGGAACGCTCTAATAACTAAAGTTCCTTGGGTGAATAATATAAACTCACAACACCGGTATATTTTAGCGCTTTCATGGCGAGTTTATTGACAGATATCAGTAAGAACTTTACACTACTTCATATTATAAATGGCAACAGCAGAGGATGAATGTCCCATAACAAGAAAAATAACAAGAAGCTTATCAACTACGGTGTCGTCACGGACTACAAAGGCGGAAGCGCACAATTTTTCAGGATTAATGCAGATCCCAAATACAGATCAGGAGGTACCAGAATGTAAGAAAAATTGCTTTTGCATAATATTGCGAAACAAAACGATATTGTCTTACCTTATATACACACCATAATAATACTTGTATGTTTAATGCGCCGACAATCCATGAAGCGGTGCGGCTTCATAGCTTACCAAAGTCGTACTAAAACATTTTGATATATTTTCACTGCAGTGTCCTGTAGGGGGAGTCTCGAAGAAACAACCTTGCCACGTTGTTCCAGCCAGGGAAAACAAACCAGATTAGAATGTTTATGTTTGAGCGCGCAATTTTTTTTACAATTGTCTAAAAATGGTCAATGATCTCTTCTTACTTCGCCTTGCAGAGCAGAAAGACCGTTTGTAATTTGATCTAAAATGATAAAAGTCTGAGTCCCCACAGCTCTGCCTATCTTTCAGTCATTTGTGGCAGCTATAGGGTACCTTGAACAGCTGCCAGCATCTTCCAATGTGTCGATACACCAGGTAACGCTCACTCCAATCAGAAGATGTCCTGTTATCATGGTTCCGAATAAGTAGGTGTCTTCAACGTCGTCCTGAATGAATCGGCAGACACGTGGCACTTTGCTTCCCCTAGGAATCCATCCTATGTCTAGCAACAAAGTTTCCGTCAGGACAGGCAGGTTCTCCCGGATTTGAGCTTCTCGTTGAGAAAGCTCTTGTCAATTTCGTATCACAGCTGACCCAGATATTGGAAAGTTCTCTTGTCGTCTGAGAAGTGTTGTATCTGAAATAGCTGCAATCACTTTCTCTTAAGGTATCCATGTGTGATTTCCACAAGCATCTGTACATGTAGAAGAAGTAGAAACACGGCATGTCTGTATGACTCGCCACCATCTGTCTAGGGTTTACCTTCGAGTGGAAACTGGCTGTGGCACGTTCTTTCCGACATCACTTTCTGTGTGGGGCGCTGCTTTTCTGGCGTCACTTCTTCTCCGAACTCAGTTTGTAAACAATTAATGAGTCCATACAAAGCTAAGAGCCGAAGATTAAAGAAATACACGGTGCACTTACCCGTGTAAAAAATTATCCAAGGACGGGGACCTTAAACGATGGTTTAGTGTGGCTGACACGATGCTTTGGCTAAATAATTATTTGTTTAAGGGTTTTCCGGCTTAATGTAGACAGGGCCTAAGACAAGACAAACAGGGAAGGAAAAGCATCCAGATTCGATGAGCGCCAGCGAGAAGTGAGACCAAAGGCCATAGCCGTGCATTTTATAGCTGTAGTCGCCATTATTGCTCATAAAACTTACACAAATTATCATTGCTATACAATCCTAATGTCAAAGTTCACTCTTTAACTTATCCAACCGCACCATAGCAATAGTATTACACATTTTAAAAGATTCCTGACCCAGAGTGGCCGAGGTAAGTCGAAGTTCATATTGTTATTATATTGTTTTGTCCCATATTTAAAATGTTGGCTACAACGGTACAATAGCTCAGATCAAAGGTTCATTTGGTGCATGTTCTGATAAGCCATTATGCGTCCATTCCACCTAATCGGTGGCACTGGCGTTTAAAATGTTTATGTCATGATCTGTATGGGATCATCTGCAGACAATCGGAAAGCCAAAAGTTCACTTACCGTATTTTCTGGACTATAAGGTGCACTTCAAATAATTTTGTTTTCCTCAAAACTCGACAGTGTGCCTTATAACCCGGTGCGCCTAATGTATGGAATACATTTGGTTGAGCTTACTACCCTCAAAACTATTTTATTTGGTAAATGGTGGGCTTTATGTTTTATTGTTTTATTTTTAATGTTTTATTGTTTTGTTTTGTATTGTGTTTGTATATGTGTCATGGATCTTCCACCCATCCATTTTCTACCGCTTGTCCCTTTTGGGGTCGCAGGGGGTGCTGGAGCCTATCTCAGCTGCATTCGAGCGGAGGTCTGCAATAAAGATTGATGATGATGATAATGTAATGACAAGTGTGACCAGTAGATGGCAGTCAAACATAAGAGACAAGCTATGATTGCAATGTGTTTCAAGTAAACAACACCAACATTTTAAATGTTCCATTGAAAATATAGAACATTACACACGGCGTTCAAAAATCTATCAAAATGTTTTACTACAACTTAGGTAAGTTATGAAGCCGCACCGCTTGAATAATTGTCGGCGCAATAAATATATGAGTATTATTATGGTGTGTGTGTAAGGTAAGACATATTATCTGGCGTTTTGTTTCACAATATTATGCAAAAGCGACTTTTTTTACCTTCTCGTACCTGCTGATCTGTATTTGGGATCTGCATAAGTCCTGAAGATTTGCGCGCATCGGCGAGTCGATAAGCTTCTTCTTTTTCTCTATCTTCTTGTTATGTGACATGCTGCCATTTGTAATTTAAAGTAGTGTAAAGTTGTTACTCTGTCAGCAAACTCGCCATGAAAGCGCTAAAACATACCGGTGTAGTGAGTTTATATTATTCACCCAAGAAACTTTAGTTATTAGAGTTCATGTACATGTTATGTAGACCACAAGGAAGTGTTTTCTATTTAGAAAAAAAAAAATAAATAAATAATGACTCCTTTTAATGCGCCCTATAATCTAGTGTGCCTAATATATGAAAAAAGATAAAAAATAGACCATTCTTTGGCAGTGTGCCTTATAATCCGGTGCGCCCATTGGTCTGGAAAACACGGTATTTATGTTTTTAGCATATTTTATGAGGGAATGGGAGAGGGATCCCAGCATAGTCCTGCCAACTAAATTATCATATTCTTTTTGTCATTTATGTTTATTGAACAGGGACAAATACATCAAACTTAATTTCATATAAATACACATGTAGTTCCCTAGCCAAAGCTAATTTGTAAACCCTGGTTATGCGTTTACTAAAAGTTTAAGAGCACAAGTAAAATATTCAAAAACGTTTAGCATATTTAACTTATAGAGATACAAGCAGACAATTGAAATATTACAATAATTGTTAAATCAATGTTCATAACCCTATTTCAGTTTCAGCCATTGTTTTACTTAAGTGTTAAAAACCTTGAGCTCTGTCAATGTTTAGATTTCCGAGGAGTATAGTATGACGATCTAAATGTTGTTCTGCTTTTTGCTGTACTACAATTATTGCTTGCTGCACCCATAGTTCTAATTACACCAATTTGCCTGAGTGCAAATTGGCAAAGTATATATGCAAGAAGGTTGGGCATTTATTTATATCTACTTGTTCACCGATGTTTAACCTTTTAGTGCAAATAACCGTAATATGGCTATATTTCAGGTTCACTCCTGTTACTTTAAGTCATGTTACTCAAATGAGTCATCTTCAGCTGTTACCATTTAGTGGTCAATTGAACGGAATATGTACTTCACTGTGCAATCTACTAATAAAAGTCTCAATCAATCAATCAAAGCTTGGTAATCTTGAAAGGAAATACAGTTGCCTGAGATGGACCAATACATATTTTAAGTAGTTCAATATGTGTACTATCACATTTAGAGCTGCAAAAAAACAAAAATTTAAAGGGGACCTATGCATATTTTAATCTACACTCCATTGTGGTCCGGATAATATGTATTGGATAAACTTTGGTGTAAAATTTGCTCCACGGTCACTTTTATAACCTGTTTTTGAAGCCGTCTGCAAGATCTTCAGTTCTTGAGGCGTTCCCGGATTGCGAATGAAACCACGCCACACCCTCCCTGACAGTGTCATGATGAATTGTTACAAAATATGCACTGTTTAAATATATATTTTGAAGTTGTCACCGCTATTTTAATTCCAGAAACGGTCAAAAATAAACTTCATAAACAATACATAGATTCAACCGGTCACAAAAAAAAAGCAGCTTCATCAGCATTTACGTTTACTGCATGTCATTGTTATAATGTACATGCCAAGATTATATAACAATAATTCTTCATCCTGCTTTTCTTGTGTTTCCGCATAGCAGCCATCCATCCCACTGTAGCTGAGGGCTTTACTTAATGCAGGGGTGTCAAACAAATTTTCGATCTGGGGCCACGCTGAGAAAAATCTACTCCTAAGTGGGCCGGATTAGTAAAATAACGGCACGATAATTTAAAAATAAAGAAAACTTCAGATTGTTTTCTTTGTTTAAAAATAGAACAAGCACATTCTGAAACTATACAAATCCTAATGTTGTTGTTTTTTTTTTTTTTACACTTACATGTTATGGTTAATAGTATCCCTCCATCCATCCATTTTCTACCGCTTATCCCTTTCGGGGTTGTGGGGGGTGCTGCAGCCTATCTCAGCTACAATCGGGCGGAAGGCGGGGTACACCCTGGACAAGTCGCCCCCTCATCACAGGGCCAACACAGATAGACAGACAACATTCACACACTAGGGCCAATTTAGTGTTGCCAATCAACCTATCCCCAGGTGCATGTCTTTGGAGGTGGGAGGAAGCCGGAGTACCCGGAGGGAACCCACGCAGTCACGGGGAGAACATGCAAACTCCACACAGAAAGAACCCGAGCGCAGGATCGAACCCAGGACCTGCATATTGTTAGGCAAATGCACTAACCCCTCCTCCACCGTGCTGTCCCGATTAATAGTATTCTACCTTTATTTGAGGAAGTTAAGCGCTTTCTTTATTTAGCAGCGATAATAACGCTCTAGAAGGATGCCATGCAAAATGTGTGATGGTATTCTACCTTTATTTGTCGTTATTTATACTTTCTGAATAAATTATGTGATAATGTTCATCAGTCAACTAATTGGTGTTAATTTTCAATCCATCAAGATACAAATATAATATCAAATTCAAATTACAGGACGTTATTTATGTAGTTTGATAATTTTCCTCGACTGGTGCACTAACATCATGTGGTCTATTTTTTTTTTTTACATATGTAGCATAATCTACAAAGATACAAATAATTGCTATTGCGACATCTAGTGGACACATTTAGAACAGCAGTTTCTTTCATAGCAAACAATTCTGCTCATCAACAGGGCCGTACATTTGACACCCCTGACTTAATGTCTAAATAAGTAATTCCGCCTCATTGTGAACAGAGGCATCCAAAACTGCGTACAGGCTCACGCCAAAATGCATGAACATTATGTTTTGACGCTTTGGCACTGTTTACCACGAGTATCCAACATTGTAACATTTATAAATCGCAAAAATTAAGTTCAATATAGGTCATCTCTAAGTAACAACCAAATGGCATCAATTTGGTATAATGGCCCAAGTATCTGTTTGTGTCTTTACTGTATTTCAATTCTTATAGTTTAAACATCATGGGTCTTTTTAGTACAAACATGTTTTTGTCTTACTTGTGTTATTGAGCCCAAACAGCAGGGGGCAGGATATGGCGAAAGACAGCACCCACACCACTGAGATCATAACAGTCACCCTTCTTCGAGAACTGTAGCGAGTGTTGTACAGCATGGGCATTGCGACGGCTGTGTAACTGAAACAGAGGAGAAAAAAAAAAACATGGTTTTATATATATATTTTTAAAATAAATAAAAAGTTTGCTGAAGGTTGCGTTGCACTTTTTACTCCAAAAAATAAATCACCACAGTTTAACTTCAAGTCAGTCACACTTCAGGGATATCAACTGAGTTGCTCTGTAAATTAAAAAAAGACAACAGGGGGAAATGAGAGGTAATTAGCAAGGATAGGCTAGACCTTCCCATGGTTTCCAGCCAGATTAAAACAATTAAAGCATATCTAGCAGTATATTGAGTTAGTCAGCTACAGAAAAGTTTTGTTGTGTCGTAGAGGTAAGAGAAGTGATTGATTCTCTGATGCATCATAATTGGAACATGGACAATTGTGAACTGATGGACAAATGTCCGAACATCAGTTATTTACATATGTTGAATAAAATAATATGGTCCTAAAATGTGGCATTATTGCCAATGTTCTTTAAACATGAAATCTAGGTTGTGTATGTATACATATATGTATGTATGTATAAATGTATGTATGCATATATATATATGTGTAAATAAATATATATATATATATGTGTGTGTGTGTGTGTGAATGTATGTATATAAATACATAAATGATAAATGGGTTATACTTGTATAGCGCTTTTCTATCTTCAAGGTACTCAAAGCGCTTCGACACTATTTCCACATTCACACACACATTCACAAACTGATGGCGGGAGCTGCCATGCAAGGCGCTAACCAGCAGCCATCAGGAGCAAGGGGTGAAGTGTCTTGCCCAAGGACACAACGGACGTGACTCGGATGGTAGAAGGTGGGGATTGAACCCCAGTAAAGAGCAACCCTCCGATTGCTGGCACGGCCACTCAAACCAACTTCGCCACATGTATATATATATATATATATATATATATATATATGTATTTATGTATATATGTATGTATACATATATGTATGTTTGTATATATGTATGTGTGTGTATATATATATATATATATATATATATATATATATATATATATATATATATATATATATATATATATATATACACATTTTATTGACATATTAGTTAAGGAACATACATAAACATACATATATATATATATATATATATATATATATATATATATATATATATATATACACATTTTATTGACATATTAGTTAAGGAACATACATAAACATACATACATATATATATATATATATATATATATATATATATATATATATATATATATATATATATGTACATACATACATACATATATATATATATATATATATATATATATATATATATATATATATATATATATATATATATATATATATATATATATATATATATATATATATATATACACATATACATATATGTATGTTTATTACCTAAACTGTTAATACAATTTAAGTGCAAATGAATATGCAGTTTTACTTATTTAGTCATAATGTTTGCACTTATGAAACTTCTCTCTGTCTTTAGCTCGAAACTCTGCGGGCTATAGAGTGTTTTCTATTCGGGCTCCAGTACTCTGGAATGCACTCCTGGTAACAGTTTGAAATGCTACCTCAGTAGAAGCATTTAAGTCCCATCTTAAAACTAATTTGTATACGCTCGCCTTTAAATAGCCCCCCCTTTTAGACCAGTTGATCTGCCGTCTCTTTTCTGCTCTGCCCCCCTCTTCTGCGTGGAGAGGTTATTAGGTGACCACAGTTGACGCGCTAGCTGTTCCCACCCACACATCTGCAGTCCCCTCCAAGGTTTCTCATTGTATCCCATTGAGTTGAGTTTTTTCTTGCCCTGATGTGGGATCTGAGAAATGTTGTTGTGGCTTGTGCAGCCCTTTGAGACACTTGTGATTTATGGCTATATAAATAAACTTTGATTGATTGATGATTTACTTTTCGGTTAGTTTGATATTGTCATCACTACCACAAGTAGGGGCCTACAGCTGAGAATCAGAATTTTTTTGGCGGCCTTGTAGGGAGTGCTCATGTCCTGATGGCTAAGAATCACTGGTTTAGAAAATTCTCTACCAAGAGGTGAAATCCAATTTTCTTCAAAAGTTTTACTTCAGTAAGCAACACCCATCTGGACCAATCGGTGCATCAAAATTTGATGACAACATAGCGCTCATGTTCGCTCTCTCCGTGTCTGTTTGGCCGTGATTGTAACTAAATCAAAGCATCAATAATTAGCAACTTTGATAGATTTAGTGAGTGTGTGTTGCGCTAGCCTACTGGCCGCAAAAAGAGATGCTCTCCTAGTAAATCTGAGCAGACCAAAGGCAAGAAAGATTGACACAGTGCAGTAGGAAAATTAAAATCAGAATTTTAATCGAATCGTAGCCCTGAATAATAATCAAATCGCAATGTGCCCAAAGGTTCCAACTTCTAGACTTTGAGCACAGCATCACGAGTGTGGAGTAGAGACCAGGAGACAGGCCAGCACACCAATTTAGTGAGCAATGAAGCTTGCTCGCATTATTTTGTTTGGTGTAACAAACAACATCATTCATGGCGCCTCTATCCTGCACTCTATCTCTCTGCTCAGACACCCAAATTGACATAACGGCGCCTGCTTGTTGGCCATTCATTTAACTTTATTTCCCATCCAATTTGTTTTGAAATAAAATTACTCATTTTCCAGTGGTCATTTGGGGGTCCTTCACGCTTCGACTCCAGTATTTGAAAAATGACTGAGGCCTATTAGTTTCAACATATCCGACATTTCAGACAAATCGCATAGAATCTTTCATAGCTACATAAGTCTAGCAACGACAAAAGCAATTCAGGGAACACTCAATCTGCATAATTTTAAAAGGTGATTCATGGTACTTGAGTTCAGCATCCATCTGGAGTGATCCTCTAGTAATAGCTGCAGAAAACTCTCATCATTTAACCTAGATGCATTAGTTGACCTTGTTAGTGAAAGCTGCTCTAATTAGCAGGAAATACTTTCTGTGTAATTCTGTTTTAGGCTATGTCTACACTAAGCCTGAAAACCCCTTAAACAAATAATTATTTAGCCTAAGCATCGTGTCAGCCACACTAAACCATCGTTTAAGGTAACCCTCTTTGGATAATTTAAGTGCGCCGTGTATTTCTTGAATATCCGGCTCTTAGCTTTGTATGGACTCATTGATCGTTTACAAACTGAGTTCGGAGAGGAAGTGACGTCGGAACGAGCCACAGCCAGCCTTCATAACAACCGGAGCTAACCACTGGAAAGATATGCCCGTGTTTCTCCTTCTTCTACTTGTGGAAATCACACATGAATACCTTAAGTGAAGGAAACGCACGATTGCAGCTATTTGGGATACAACACATCTCAGACGGCAAGAGAACTTTCGAATGTTCAGGTCAGCTGTGATTCTACTTACTGAAAAACTTTGTTCATTTGTCGAAGGAGAGACAACGAGAATGCGGGCTCCCGTGGATATGATAAAAAAGGTAGCGTGTGCCTTGTATTACCTGACCGACGAGGGAAGACTACGGAAAACAGCAAATGCATTTTGATTGGCAAAGCAGACTGTATCAGTTATTGTTCGCCATATATGTCGCGGACTCAACGGCTAGGTTCAGAGTATATAAAATCACCAAAAACGAAAGGACATTGAAGGTGAAGGCAAAAGAGTGAGGAGTGTCCTGACCAGATATCTAGATCTTTAGATTGATTGATGTAAAATATTCTTTGTCACATTGTTTACTTTTACATGTCCAATAACGATTTGAATAATTCATGATGTCTCAGGTGTGATTCACTACAATAGGGGCCCACAGCACACTGGATTCCAGTTAATTGAAATACCACAACACTGGATTGTGTTCATCCATCCATCCATCCATCTTCTTCCGCTTATCCGAGGTCGGGTCGCGGGGGCAGCAGCCTAAGCAGGGAAGCCCAGACTTCCCTCTCCCCAGCCACTTCGTCCAGCTCCTCCCGGGGGATCCCGAGGCGTTCCCAGGCCAGCCGGGAGACATAGTCTTCCCAACGTGTCCTGGGTCTTCCCCGTGGCCTCCTACCGGTCGGACGTGCCCTAAACACCTCCCGAGGGAGGCGATCGGGTGGCATCCTGACCAGATGCCCGAACCACCTCATCTGGCTCCTCTCGATGTGGAGGAGCAGCGGCTTTACTTGGAGCTCCCCCCGGATGACAGAGCTTCTCACCCTATCTCTAAGGGAGAGCCCTGCCACCCGGCGGAGGAAACTCATTTCGGCCGCTTGTACCCGTGATCTTGTCCTTTCGGTCATAACCCAAAGCTCATGACCATAGGTGAGGATGGGAACGTAGATCGACCGGTAAATTGAGAGCTTTGCCTTCCGGCTCAGCTCCTTCTTCACCACAACGGATCGATACAGCATCCGCATTACTGAAGATGCCGCACCGATCCGCCTGTCGATCTCACGATCCACTCTTCCCTCACTCGTGAACAAGACTCCGAGGTACTTGAACTCCTCCACTTGGGGAAGGGTCTCCTCCCCAACCCGAAGATGGCATTCCACCCTTTTCCGGGCGAGAACCATGGACTCGGACTTGGAGGTGCTGATTCTCATCCCAGTCGCTTCACACTCGGCTGCGAACCGATCCAGCGAGAGCTGAAGATCCTGGCCAGATGAAGCCATCAGGACCACATCATCTGCAAAAAGCAGAGAACTAATCCTGCAGCCACCAAACCAGATCCCCTCAACGCCTTGACTGCGCCTAGAAATTATGTCCATAAAAGTTATGAACAGAATCGGTGACAAAGGGCAGCCTTGGCGGAGTCCAACCCTCACTGGAAACGTGTCCGACTTACTGCCGGCAATGCGGACCAAGCTCTGACACTGATCATACAGGGAGCGGACTGCCAAAATCAGACAGTCCGATACCCTATACTCTCTGAGCACTCCCCACAGGACTTCCCGAGGGACACGGTCGAATGCCTTCTCCAAGTCCACAAAACACATGTAGACTGGTGGGCAAACTCCCATGCACCCTCAAGGACCCTGCCGAGAGTATAGAGCTGGTCCACAGTTCCACGACCAGGACGAAAACCACACTGTTCCTCCTGAATCCGAGGTTCGACTATCCGGCGTAGCCTCCTCTCCAGTACACCTGAATAGACCTTACCGGGAAGGCTGAGGAGTGTGATCCCACGATAGTTAGAACACACCCTCCGGTTCCCTTTCTTAAAGAGAGGAACCACCACCCCGGTCTGCCAATCCAGAGGTACCGCCCCCGATGTCCACGCGATGCTGCAGAGTCTTGTCAACCAAGACAGCCCCACAGCATCCAGAGCCTTAAGGAACTCCGAGCGGGTCTCATCCACCCCCGGGGCCTTGCCACCGAGGAGCTTTTTAACTACCTCAGCAACCTCAGCCCCAGAAATAGAAGAGCCCACCACAGATTCCCCAGGCACTGATTCCTCATAGGAAGACGTGTTGGTGGGATTGAGGAGGTCTTCGAAGTATTCCCTCCACCGATCCACAACATCCGCAGTCGAGGTCAGCAGAACACCATCCTCACCATACACGGTGTTGATAGTGCACTGCTTCCCCTTCCTGAGGCGGCGGATGGTGGTCCAGAATCGCTTCAAAGCCGTCCGGAAGTCGTTTTCCATGGCTTCCCCCGAACTCCTCCCATGTCCGAGTTTTTGCCTCCGCAACCGCTGAAGCCGCACACCGCTTGGCCTGTCGGTACCTGTCCGCTGCCTCAGGAGTCCTATGAGCCAAAAGAACCCGATAGGACTCCTTCTTCAGCTTGACGGCATCCCTCACCGCCGGTGTCCACCAACGGGTTCTAGGATTACCGCCACGACAGGCACCAACTACCTTGCGGCCACAGCTCCAATCAGCTGCCTCGACAATAGCGGTGCGGAACATGGTCCACTCGGACTCAATGTCCAGCACCTCCCTCGTGACATGTTCAAAGTTCTTCCGGAGGTGGGAATTGAAACTCTCTCTGACAGGAGATTCTGCCAGACGTTCCCAGCAAACCCTCACAATGCGTTTGGGCCTGCCAGGTCTGTCCGGCATCCTCCCCCACCATCGCAGCCAACTCACCACCAGGTGGTGATCGGTTGAAAGCTCCGCCCCTCTCTTCACCCGAGTGTCCAAAACATGAGGCCGCAAATCCGACGACACAACTACAAAGTCGATCATGGAACTGCGGCCTAGGGTGTCCTGGTGCCAAGTGCACATATGGACACCCTTATGTTCGAACATGGTGTTCATTATGGACAATCTGTGACGGGCACAAAAGTCCAATAACAGAACACCACTCGGGTTCAGATTCGGGCGGCCATTCTTCCCAATCACGCCACTCCAGGTTTCACTGTCGCTGTCAACATGAGCATTGAAGTCCCCCAGTAGAACGAGGGAATCACCCGGGGGAGCACTCTCAAGTACTCCCTCGAGCGAATCCAAAAAGGGTGGGTACTCTGAGCTGCGGTTTGGCGCGTAAGCGCAAACCACAGTCAGGACCCGTCCCCACACCCGAAGGCAGAGGGAAGCTACCCTCTCGTCCACCGGGTTGAACTCCAACGTGCAGGCTCTGAGCCGGGGGGCAACAAGAATTCCCACCCCAGCCCGTCGCCTCTCATTGCCGGCAACGCCAGAGTGGAAGAGAGTCCAGCCATTGTTTTCAGATAAGTTAAATTTAATTTAAGAACTTGCACACAAAGCAACACTGTAGGTGACTATGACGTGCACATTTTCCGCGCATGCGTACTAGGTCGCGTTGCGCCGGCGGACAGAGGGACGCGGGGGTCTTAAAAGACCATTGTGTGTGTGTGGAAAGAGATAAGGTCTTCTGAAAGCTTTGGACATGGGTTAAAACAGATCACATTATCATTTTTTTGTATGTGGAGACTTACTTTACAGTGTAATTTTAGTATTATATTTAGGTTGTGCTCATGTATTTTAACATAGTCATTTACTTTGTTAAAATGTATTTTAAGTAGAATTTAAATTTTTTTTAACGTTTTGCTTCAGTAAAGATCTCTTGTTTACACATTCTCTGATCAAATACAAGGCAACAAGCTGAGACGAGGCTGCGACGAGTCATTTCTCTAAGCCAAGGCTATTCAACTGTCGGCCTGGGAGCCAAATACGACCCGGGAATAAAACCATACCAGCTTCAGTTCAGTTCAAAACTTGGGAGGCAAACATTTTTGCAGCGAATTCCTAACAACACAAGGATGCTTTCTGTTGTACAGAGGAACTTGGACCACTGCAAACACATTGGCAGGTCCTTGCATTGACATTTTAACCTTGGTAGAAAACATAGAACACTGGAGTAAAAACTTGTGATTTTATTTACTGAGGCGTTCCTCAAGGCACCCCTTTAAGTCCTCATTTTTGGCAGATACACATTTTTTTCGTAACTTGATGTATGTACCTGAGGCAGTACTTATTCATTTCTTCAACTTTTTTAGTTATACATGTAGTGTTCATCAAAGTTCCATTGTCGCTCCTTTCTTTGTCATCATTTGAGCTATCCAACTGGCATACTTGCCAACCCTCCCGATTTTCCGGGGAGACTCCCGAATTTCAGTGCCCCTCCCGAGAATCTCCCCGGGCAACCATTCTCCCAAATTTCTCCCGATTTCCACCCGGACAACAATATTAGGGGTGTGGGAAAAAATCGATTTGAATTCGAATTGCGATTCTCACGTTGTGCGAATCAGAATCGATTATCATTTAAAAAAATTTTATTTATTTATTTATTTTATTTTATTTATTTATTTTTTTTATTTTATTTTTTTTAAATATTTATTTTTTAATTTATCAATCCAACAAAACAATACACAGCATTACCATAACAATGCAATCCAATTCCAAAACCAAACCCCACCCAGCAACACTCAGAACTGCAATAAACAGAGCAATTGAGAGGAGACACAATCACGACACAGAACAAATCAAAAGGAGTGAAACAAAAATGAATATTATCAACAACAGTATCAATATTAGTTACAATTTCAACATAGCAGTGATTTAAAATAATTAGACATTTATTAAAAAAAAAAAAAAAAGAACAATAGTGTCACAGTGGCTTACACTTGCATCGCATCTCATAAGCTTGACAACACACTGTGTCCAATATTTTCACAAAGATAAAATAGGTCATATTTTTGGTTCATCTAATAGTTAAAGCAAATTTACAATATTGTAATCAGTTGATAAAATATTGTCCTTTACAATTATAAAAGTTTTTTACAAAAATCTACTACTCTGCTTGCATGTCAGCAGACTGGGGTAGATCCTGCTGAAATTCTATGTATTGAATGAATAGAGAATCCTTTTGAATCGGGAATCGCGTTGAATCGAAAAAAATCGATTTTAAATCGAATCGTGACCCCAAGAATCGATATTGAATCGAATCGTGGGACACCCAAAGATTCGCAGCCCTAATATATATATATATATATATATATATATATATATATATATATATATATATATATATATATATATATATATATATATATATATATATATATATATATATATATATATATGAAATACTTGAATTTCAGTGAATTACAGCTAATTATATATACACATATATATATATATATATATATATATATATATATATATACACCCCCATCCTACCCAAACCTCGCCCCCACAACCCCGCCCACCTCGAACCCCCCCTCCCCCATGTCCCGAGTTCGGAGGTCTTAAGGTTCGCAAGTATGCCAACTGGTGGCCCTGAAGTTTAATTAAAAAAACTTGTGAGAGACTCATTTTTGCAGAAGGTTCTTAAAAAAACACCAGACTGCTGTCATAGAAATGATCTTTGGCTGGCTTTTTTTGCCGAAAGTCCTTGAGAGAACATAGCTCTCCTGTAACTCTGACAAAATAAACTGACCAAAATCTAAATCTCCGGAATGTACAAAATAAGACTTGTTAGTGAAGAGAGAAGTCCAGCCCCTTGGTCTTTAACTTTTCGGAAATGTGGCCCCCAAAACAATTTTGTTAAATATCCCTGCTCGATGCTTTAGTGCGAAAGCCCACATTTCGTCTTAGTATACTGCGCAAAGCACTGAGTGCACTTGACTGTATACAGGGTAGAATATTATGAGCAAACTTTGAGTGCCACTTCAGATTTTAATTTTCATCAACAAAATATCATTAAATCAGTAATAATAATAATAATAATAATAAAGCATGTTAAACAATACATATGCTAAGGTTTTACCCAAGGTCGTTTAAATTTGGCTGCAGGGTCACTAACCACTATCCTTTAAAAGTAATACATAAGGAATCCATGTATTAAGGCTGCCTACTGGGGGTTCTTGTTATAAAGTGGAAATGAAAAGAAAAACACAATTCCGGGCTCGTTCTTATACTTGAGACATTTTTCATGCTGGCTCACATAATTCCTCCCCCCGGTGTTCGATCTTACAAAAAGCATGATGGTGTGTGGACCTGCCTGCTCTAAAGACTCGAGTAGGTAAGGATAATACGTTTTAGGATTTTTGGCAGAGATGCCTTTTCCGTCGTCGTCATGTCCATCCATCATCTCTCGAAACATGCCACCCGCTAGCCTGCCTGTCACGAGCTCCAACACCGCCTCAACAATAGGGTTGTGTACCTTTCACATTTAAATCGATACGGTACCAATCCCTGATACCTGGAAATCAATACTTGTACTAAACGTTACCAATTTTCGGTATTTTTAAGTATGTTCAAGTGTTGATGAATGTAAATTTGCTTAATAAAACACATTTTTTAATTAACATTTAGCATTAATCTGGTAATAACTGTGTTGTCAAGTTGTTATATATTCATTTCTTACACTCATTTGCCTGTGTTATAGTATATTTTGCATGCAGTTGCAATTCCAAGACGTTAAATGGCAGTAGTGTACAGACTACGTTGTTGCCTAGCCAGGAAGTAGTTTTTGCCAATAAGCTGAATAGAGATGTCGGCCGATATTATCGGCCGATAAATGCTTTAAAATGTAATATCGCCAATTATCGTATGGGTTTCAAAAAGTAAAATGTATGACTTTTTAAAACGCTGCTGTACGGAGTGGTACACGGACGTACGGAGAAGTACAGAGCAGTTGCGTCTCCCAGTCATACTTGCCAACCCTCCCGATTTTCCCGGGAGACTCCGGAATTTCAGTGCCCCTACAGAAAATCGCCCGGGGCAACCATTCTCCTGAATTTCTCCCGATTTCCACCCAGACAACAATATTGGGGGCGTGCCTTAAAGGCACTGCCTTTGCGTGCCGGCCCAATCACATAATATCTACGGCTTTTCACACAGACAAGTGAATGCAAGTCATACTTGGTCATCAGCTATACAGGTCACACTGAGGGTGGCCGTATAAACAACTTTAACACTGTTACAAATATTCGCCACACTGTGAACCCACACCAAACAAGAATGACAAACACATTTCGGGAGAACATCCGCACCGTAACACAACATAAACACAACAGAACAAATACCCAGAACCCCTTGCAGCGCTAACTCTTCCGGGACGCTACAATATACACCCCCGCTGCCCCTTACCCAATACCCCGCCCCCCCAACCCCGCCCACCTCAACCCTCTCACACTCTCTCAAGGAGAGCATGTCCCGAATTCCAAACTGCTGTTTTGAGGCATGTTAAAAAAAATAATGCACTTTGTGACTTCAATAATAAATATGGCAGTGCCATGTTGGCATTTTTTTCCATAACTTGAGTTGATTTATTTTGGAAAACCTATGACATTGTTTAATGCATCCAGCGGGGCATCATCACAACAAAATTAGGCATAATAATGTGTTAATTCCACGACTGTATGTATCGGTATCGGTTGATATCGGAATCGGTAATTAAGAGTTGGAAAATACAGGAATATCGGATATCGGCAAAAAAGCCATTATCGGACATCTCTAAAGCTGAATGTGCCAGTCTAGTCTTTTGATGGGCCCTACACAGTGTTCATACTCCGAGTATTGTATTTATTACATAAACGTGCATTTTAGTTGGACTTTTCACTAGCAAATTTGGAAATTGTTAAAATCGCCATTTAGAATCGCTAAAGCCAATCAGCAGCTTGTATATGGCACAATGAGCATTGAGCTAGCACATTTTGAAAAGTGGAGCCAATTCTTTTGTTTTTTTTTGGCCAAAAATAGAAAAAGCACATTCTGAAAATGTGCATATTACAAATAATCCTCTGAACGAAACAATTCAAATTGAAAATTCTGAGGAGAAAATCGGTGCAGTTTCAAAAACACAATGAACTTCGACTTCGTCTCAGTGAAAAAGCAATTACACTTTAAGTTACAGCCTATCTGGGATTGAAAAAAATACAAACATAAAATCTTATAGGTATCAAATACCTCAGTTGGCATTTCCTCGTATTAATTCTGTGCTAACTCAACAAACAATACAAATGGAGGTAGAAACTATTCAGGAGGGTTGACTTATACTCTGCGTCTACTTTTCTCTTTTTTGACAAATACATTTTGGGGAAATGAAGGTGCCTAAGCAAGATGTGCTCGAAGGAAGGAAAACATGTAAAATGTCAGGTTTTACATTTCATTTGGGTCAAGGTGTAGGAGCTGCAGCCAGGCTTTATTGTGCAACGCTTGCTTGGCATAATTGCTCGGCCCTGGCATTAAACTGTTTTATTTGCCTTATAGAATTGCTATTGCGACATCCAGTGGACACGAATAGAACAGCAGTTCCTTCCATAAAAAAAATAAATAAAGAAATGGCAGCTCATTTTTTTACTTAGCAAACTCATCTCATGCGCAAATTGGTATTTGAAGTATTATGAGCAGACAACATCTAGCAGCTTTATCTATCACCGTATGTATGCACTTTAAAATAGACCTACTATGAATTTCCTCTTTTTTTCCCTATAAATGTCGGCGGTTTTATCGCTGTGCACTGCTCGGCTGTCTACGACAATTACGCAGTGTTAGAATGCTGAGCAATGGACCCAACACAATGTTTGTTTGGCTGTGAGAGAAAGTTAGCTTTGTTTAGTTTTCCTAAAGCGGCAAACATCTGGCAGAAGTAGATAGAGTTGTGTTAGTTTAGTTTAGTTTAGTTTCAAGTTTATTCACAATACCATATTACGATTACAACAGTAGCGAATATCCATTTAAGGATGGTGGTAAGTGAAAGGGTCCCCCAGATAAGCTAGAAGGAGCTTTTGGCAGGGGGTCCAGAGGTGCATGGAATGCTGAAACCTGATGGCAAGCACAAAAATGCGATATGACAAACACAAAATAGGAGCACAAAAGCAAGCATACACATACATACATACATTCAACCACGCACAACTAGGGATGATACTCGAAACCGGTTTTCCCGGTTGTTCGATAAGAAAAGAACCGAGTCCTCGGACTCGAATCCTTTTTTGAGAACCGGTACCCGTTATCGAGACCACTATAGAAAAGAAAAGAGTTGGTTCTTTATTCGAATCCCTGGGAACGAATCCCGTTCCGACCAGAAATGCCCTTTGAGACATCACAAGAAATTACATCACGTAGCTCAGTCATGAGGCGCAGATAGGGAAAGCAGGAAAAACAATGGACCGGAAAAAGCGCTCCAAGGTGTAATAAAGTTAAAACAAAAGGTATAATCCAATGAATAACTTTACTGAGATATTTGAGCAGGGTACAAACACATGACAAACACTTTTACGACCAACCGGAAACATAGCAACCAGGCTAGCAACGCACCACCTTTACGGCAGCTGTCGCAACGTTCTTAAAGCAACCGCAGCACATACACATATATATACAACATCTCCCTTTTTTAACTTTTGTTTTTCTTCCTTTGTAAACAAAACAAAATCACACTGTATATGTGTTGTCTGTCTAGTTATAAATGATGCAGACGAGGCGTGTTACCGCGCATGCGCATCACTCCCGTTGCATGCTGTGTAGTGTAGTTGTTATAATCCCTAGCCTAACTCATATATACATATAGCTGTAAAGAAATAATGTTAACTCAATAAAGTGTATTTCTTTTTTTAGCTTTAACTTTTCATTTTTTAGCATTGTAACCACATTTGCAAACAACTTTTCTCTTCATAGAATTTTCTTTCAATAAAGAAATAAAGTGCAAAAATGTCAAAGCATCATAACAAACAGTTATGTCAAATAGCAGTAGAAGTGCACTTTTTGGAGATTTGTATTATTTTAAGTTTTGTGCCCAAGGGACTGATTTTTTTTAACACTATATTATTATTTATACACCTATAGTGATCACAGAGATAGGTTGTTTTTGTGTTACTGTATATATTTGTTTTTCTGAAAAATCCCACTTAATATACTTTTGGTAACAACAGTCAATATTTATTTATTGTATTTTATTTTTTTAGGGGGGGGGTAACAGTCAATATTTATTTATTTATTAGATTTTATTTTTTTCTTATATAATACAAGTGAGCTTTTGTTAAACCAAATATTGTGTTTTTTTCCCCATATAAAACAACCTATTTGGACTCGATAAGAGAATCGATAAGGAATCGGTTCGATAAGAGGATTCGATAATAGGCTCGAACTCGATAATTTCTTATCAAACAACATCCCTACGCACAACCTAACAGTAGTCTACCTCGAAGCCACACGTTGAGTTCAGTTGAGTTGAGTTTGTGTTTATTTCGAACATGCAAGCATACAACATGATACATCACAATTTCCAGTTTCTCTTTTCAACATGTTCGAAAAGGAGTAGGAAGAAGCAGAGCTTATTTAACCCTACCCCTTTTCTTTTACATAACAGTTGCTAAAACTTTTGTTCACTTCTTGTTCTCAATTTATTCACAATACACTCCATAAGTAATCTCAATAAAAAATAATAAAGAATAATTGGTGAAGTAAATTATATTTCATATGGTGAGATGAGTAAGATTATTTTGAGAATTAATGAATGGATGGATGAAATAAATTGAGAATGTTTATCATTGGTTCTTCTTCTTTTTACTTTGTAAACACTTTAAGTTTGAAGAGTTTCTTGAAGTGGATCATATTAGTACATTGTTTGATTGCTTTGCTTAATCCATTCCATAATTTAATTCCACATACTGATATACTGAAGGTCTTAAGTGTTGTACGTGCATACAAATGTTTTAAATTTAATTTTTCTATAAGATTATATTTCTTCTATTTTGTTGAGAAGAACTGTTGTATATTCTTGGGTTATGGGTTATAGTTTGCTTTGTGTATAATTTTAGCTGTTTGCAAATTCACTATGTTGTGGAATTTCAGTATCTTTGATTCAATAAATAAAGGGTTTATATGTTCTCTATATCCAACATTATGTATTATTCTAACTGATCTTTTCTGTAACACCGTTAGTGAATGAAGTGTACTTTTGTAGTTGTTTCCCCATATATCTACACAGTAACTCAGATATGGTAACATGAGCGAGCAGTAGAGAATATTAAGTGATTTTTGGTCTGGAGCATGTTTTGCTTTATTCATTATTGACGTGTTTTTTGCTACTTTATGTTGTATATTTTTTACATGAGATTTCCAGTTCAATTTATCATCAATCATTATACCTAGAAATTTGGTTTCATTTACTCTTTAAATTTCTATTCCGTCTATTTGTATTTGTGTTTGACTTTCTCTTCTACTTTTACCACATAGCATTATTTTAGTTTTACTGGGATTCAACGATAGTCTGTTTTGGTCAAACCATCTTTTTAATTTTTTCATTTATTCTGTTATTATTTGTATTATCTTCTGTGTGTTCTCTCCTGTTGTATAATTCGAAAATAATACTAACTTTAAATCTTTTGTAACTTTACATATGCCATTTATATAGAGATTGAATAATTTAGGTCCTAGTATTGATCCCTGAGGTACACCACATGTGACAATGCTAATCCTCTAAAGGAGCACTAGCTATTCAAGATTCAAGATTCAAGATTATTGTTGTCCTTAACATGTACAAGACACATAAGAACTGGAATTTCATTTTCGGCACTGTCCCACTAAGAGCAGACATACGTTACAAGGGGACAAGACGGGACCGCCAACGGCTCAGCCACTTACGGCGCTCCTTAAAGAAGGTGGGAAAAAGGTGACATTGGGAAAGGGGGAAGAGTAAAAAAAATATCAGTCTAAGGCTGGACCCTCAGGAGGGGTCCAGACTGATTCCGAGGAAAAAACCTCACATAGCATGGCACACATAAACATGATACATGTAATCACAACAACTCGCAACAGAGGCATTAGAGATAGGTGGTTAATAGGTATGATTTCAGTTTATTTTTGAAGTTGGATAATGAATACAGCATCATGAGGCTCTCATCAAGCCGGTTCCAGATCTTTGGTCCCCTGCATACAACACTTCGAGCAGTACAAGCCAGTAGACAATGTTTACCTGATATCAGGTCAAAGTTACGAGTGTTGCATGCTGGGGATGATAGATAGGAACCAAGCTACAGAGCCTGAGATTCAGCCTGTGGATGACTTGATAGGTTAGACAAGCATTATGATAAGTATTGAGCTATGTCAGTCTTAAGAGATGATATTTATGGACTAGATGTCGAGTGGGGGCATTAAACTTGGACCATGACAGGGCCAGTATGATTTTCTTTTGCATGGATTCTAATTTGTGAAGGTAGCTAGGGAAGGTGTTACACCAGATGGCATTACAGTAGTTTAGATGTGGTTCAAAGAGAGTTTTGTATAGAGTAAGTGGAGCGGAAAGAGGAAGATAATGACGAAGGTGAAAGAACAGGCCAACATATTTGGACAATTTGTTTAACAGATCTGCAAAGATGAAGCCAAGGACGTCGTTGTGGCTTGTGCAGCCCTTTGAGACACTTGTGATTAAGGGTTATATAAGCACACTTTGATTGATTGATTGAAGAATAATAATAATCTTGTGTAGCTGCTCTATAGGAGTTATTCAATCAAATATAAGAGACTGGAAATTTGTACGATAGGTCCCCTTTAAAAATCAATAATTACATTGTTTTAACTTATTATTGGTAACAGTGATTAGCTTATTTTTACACTTTCCTGAGGCATTGTTTAAAACAGGGGTGCACATTACGTCGATCACAAGCTACCGGTGGATCGCCATTCGGGCATTAAAAAAATAGACCTAAAAATTAGCAATCATCAATCTCCACCAAGACTTCACTTTCGTCACTTGATTGACACTCGCAACACCCGATGGTCTTGTGAGATGACGCTGGCTGCTGTGGGGTCATTATTAATAAAAAATGACCGATAGGAAGGAGAGAAACACTTTTTATTTCAACAGACCGACTGCACAGTTCCTATCTTCACAATAGAAGCGAGGCTTCATGCTGCCTGCGCAAATAAAATAAGAGTCTCAGAAAGCTGGCGAGCACAACGGAGTTTGCCGCCAATGTATTTCTTGTAAAGTGTATACAAAGGAGTATGGAAGCTGGACAAATAAGATGCCAAAAAGCAACCACTTTGATGTGGTATTGGACAGAGAGGAGGACTTTTTTTCTCCTCCATTTGAAAATGAGGGACGTTATCAGCACGAATGTCAGATTCCAATCAATGCAAGTCATCAGAATCAGGTAATACACCAACTTGTATTATTGTCTTCATGAAAGAAAGGAATCTATATGTGTTAAAGATGTTTGTATTATCATTAAACACCTTTAACTTGTAAACAAAAACGTATCTTTCATAAATAAATAAGTATCAATTATATATATGAATGAGGTAGATCCCCTCGACTTGGTCAATTGAAAAGTAGCTCGCCAGCAGAAAAAGTGTGGGCACCCTTGGTTTAAAACATTGCTTGTACACTTTGTGCTGGTAAAGCGGCCTATCCAATTAGTCATCGTTGTTGGCAGGGGTGTGAGACCTCAAATTCAAATGCATGACCAGCTAACCTACTTTCCATCTCGACGTTACAATGTTTCCCGGGCAAGTTATGAACGTCGGCGTGTGTGTATGCAGCTGCAGCGTGAGCGTATGGAACAAATATAGAGCCCGCATAATGTGAGACCCATCCGAATTTGCCACACTTTGATGAACGAGAACATGGTGATGTGGTATACACACACACATTCTTGTATTTGTTACCTTCTTGAGACCTCTGAACAATGCCTCCCTCTTTAGGACCACTCTGTAGATATATAAAGATTTGTATTTACAACATTAATAATATATACATACTATGCAAATATAAAAGAGGTAAGCTTTTAGTAATTTATTTTCCTTTTTTTGTTTGTAATTGGTTTTTAATCTTCAATATTTACTTCAAGTTATTACAGTATGTCTCTAAATATATATATATATATATATATATATATATATATATATATATATATATATATATATATATATATATATATATATATATATATATATATATATATTTATTTATTTATTTATTTATTTTATTTTTTTTTACATACATTTTGGTCAAAGGGGGCACATTTCAATTTCTTACACACACCTGTAATTACATCTTTTTTTGGGGGGGAGCACTTCAATTTTTTACACACACTTGTTATTTCATATGTTGGCCAGATGGGGACCACTTAAAATTTGTACACACACTTGTTATTTCATATTTTGACCAGAAGGGGAGCACTTTTAAAACCGTCACACAGTCAATTTGAAAAATCCCTCTTTTTTGGGACCACCCTAATTTTGATAGATTTCACCACCAGGAGTGCAAATGAGACATTCTCTATTAGATGCAGTGGTTTTCCGTATTGGGACCATGATTTATGTCCTAACTTGTTCACCGGTCCTCATATGGAAGGTACTTTCCCTTGTTGATGTCTCAAGAAGGGTAGAAATACAAGAACACACACACATACACTCTTGTATTTGTTACCTTCTTGAGACCTCCGAAAAATGCCTACCTCTAATATTATAATGAAAGTCGTAATTTTACTCAACGCAAGTCAAAATTTTATAAGAAAAACTAACATTTTTGCAATATTATGATACAAGTTTGAATTGTACTCAATAACAGTCGCAAATTTACAAGAAAAACTTAAAATGTTGGCAATTTTATGAAAAGTGTCTTAATTTTACTCGACAGAAGTCACAATTTTATAAGAAAACTTTAAAATGTTGGAAATATTATAATAATAATAATCAGAATTTTACATAATTGTATTCAAAAAATGTCACTATTTTACAAGAACAACAAAAACATTGGCGATATTGTGCTAAAAGTTTATATTTAATTTAAAAATGTTATATGAAAAATGTCACCATTTTGCATTAAATAGCAATCATTTTACATTAAGTAATAATTTTACATAATGTAATATTTTCAAGAGAAAATATTGCAATATTACAGAAACAGAAAGAATATGAGAAATTGTTCCTATTTTTATAAGAAAAAAAGTCGACACATTGTGAGAAAAAGACTGTTTTTAGTTAGTTTTTATTTATTTTTATATTTGGTTTTTAATCTTCTTTATTTACTTTATTACAGTATGTCTCTATATACATTTATTATTATTATTATTTGTTTCAATTTTGTCCAAAGGGGGCACATTTCAATTTCTTACACACATGTCTTATTGCATATGTTGGCCAGAGGGGGAGCACTTCACATTTTTTACACACACTTGTTATTTCATATGTTGACCAGTGGGGGAGCACTTTTAAAACCGACACACAGTCAATTTGAAAAATCCCTCCTTTTTGGGACCACCCTAATTTTGATAGATTTCACCACCAGGGGTGCAAATGAGACATTTATATTCCAACTTGTTCACTGGTCCTCATATGGAAGCTACTTTTCCTTTTTGATGTCTCAAGAAGGGTAGAAATAGAAGAACACACACACACACACACACACACACACACACACACACACACACACACACACACACACACACACACACACACACACACACACACACACACACACACACACACACACTGAGTGAAGCAATCCAAACCAGCCTTTCATGTAGCTGCTCAAGGTGATGAAAAGAAACATTTTGTCCATCAAATGATTATCATTTTGGTGGACATAAGAACTTCTCAAGCCAAATGAAAGTGGTCTTTAAGATGCACACAGTCATCATAATATTCGAGTCTTATACAAAACATCTAAATGCAAATGTGGAGTGCTATTTATCTTTTGAAATACATGTAACGTTCATTTCCAATACCAACGATGATCCATCAGGAGATTATCTGGGCTTGATGCGGTTTACCCGACAAACAGGAGGCATGTTTATGTGTGTTCCAATTTAATCCTATCAATGAGAGGCCAAATTGTGTCTGTTCGTGTGTGTGTGGGTGAGTGTGTAAAAAGGACCATGCTGAGCATTTGTTTTCCATATGTGCAGCCGAGCAGAAAATCAAGTAAAATTAAATATGACAGGAGTCTATAGAAAATGAAAATGGGATGTATTGTGTCCTTGAACAAACACATCTTTCACACACACAGCAAAGTGCTTTACAGGATTACATGATTACTTGCTGCAGATTTTTTAATGAATGCACAGCTTTGCGTGAACTTCAGTCAAGCTCGGCTGTTGAAACAAAAACGTGTTATTGTGTCACATTTTTATAATAGCACTCTATCATTCCACATGCCAACCTCCATGTTCCCCTACAAAATATGCGGAAAACAAATTGCCCCTAAATCACACTTAAGACACCCCAAATGTGGAATGGCTTGACTTGCATGCGATTGGTCGGTGTATTTCTTCATCTAAACAATCACTACTGTAAAGTCTGCAAAAGCAGCATCAGTCAAAATAGAAAATACCTAAACAATTATTTGTCTACGGGTCCAGGTCCATATAAAAACGTAATTTGGGTCTGGATTCGAACCGTGGTCCGCCACTTAGTGACCCCCGGAGACACCCGGCGAAATACATCACAGATTTTGATTTTGCAGATGACATTGCAATACCATCCAACTCGTCGGCAGATGCAGAGGCCCTTCTCCATGCTCTAGAGCAGGCCTGGGCAATTATTTTGACTCGGGGTGTCATGTCTGTGTGATCATGTTTTGTTTTGGTTATGTTCGGTTTGGTTTTTGGACTCTTTGTGCATTCTTGTTTGTTTTTTTTCCATGACAACCCATTAGTTTCACCTGTCCCCATGTCACGCACCTGATTCATTTGGACTCACACACCTGGCATTAATCATGTTCAAGACTATTTAAGCCGATAGTTGCCAGGAAGTCAGCCTGGTGACATTAACTCTGTTTGACTTCTGCTACCCATGTTACCCATGCTACCATAGTTCCATGCCAAGTGAGTTTTGTCTATATTCTTGTCACAGTAAGTGTTTATTTGGTTCATGTTCATAGTTTTTTGCCCAAGTTCTAGTTTTTGTTTCATTAGTCAAGTTTGTTCTCCGCCTTTGTGCGCACCTTTAGTTTTGTACCTTTTGTTAGTGTTAAAAATAAATAATGTCTTTACCTCCAAGCCATGTCCGATCCAACTTTACTTGCATCTCGGGAAAACAAACATCTCATAGTCCTCGTCGTTATGACACGGGTGGCCAAATTTAGAGGAAAAAAATGTGTCTGGGTGTCGGTATATCTGATTTTTAGGAACACTAATACAAAACCTCACAATAATGTCTGATTGAATGCTAAAAACGTTATGACACACCACCTTAAAAAACGAAACATAATTTTATTTTTTTTACTGAATGAGACACCCAGAATGTGAAGAATGTGAGATTTACAATATTAACTATGAAGGATAAAACACTAAATATTGACAACATATGAACGTCACACCCCCTCTCGATTGACATATTTTACAATCAAGCGAAACACAAAAAAAATGCAACAAACACAGCAAAATATGAAGGTGAAGGGTAAAAAAAACTTACAATCTGATATATCTGATATATCACTAATCTTTAGTACTTTGTTGTAAAAATCCTCTTCCGCGTCTGTTCCTGACACCCACATTTCAGGCTGGCGGCTCTGGAAACACTCTGTGGAAACGCTCCCCATCCACACTGCTTGGTGCCTCGTCTGAGCTTCTGTGATTTAGATGACCATAGTAACTAATTAGATTACCATAATAACTAGTATATTCTGCAAAAGCGCAGATTTCAACCATTGAAATACTTTGTATACTGTATTTTTCGGACTATAAGTCGCAGTTTTTTCATAGTTTGGCCGGGGGTGCAACTTATACTCAGGAGCGACTTATGTGTGAAAGTATTAACACATTACCGTAAAATATCAAATAATATTATTTAGCTCATTCACGTAAGAGACTAGACGTATAAGATTTCATGGGATTTAGCGATTAGGAGTGACAGATTGTTTGGTAAACGTATAGCATGTTCTATATGTTATAGTTATTTGAATGACTCTTACCATAATATGTTACGTTAACATACCAGGCACGTTCTCAGTTGGTTATTTATGCGTCATATAACGTACACTTATTCAGCCTGTTGTTCACTATTCTTTATTTATTTTAATTTGCCTTTCAAATGTCTATTCTTGGTGTTGCCTTTTATCAAATAAATTACCCCAAAAAATGCGACTTATACTCCAGTGCGACTTATACATGTTTTTTTCCTTCTTTATTTTGCATTTTTGGCCGAATCGATTTATACTCCAAAATTACGGTAGTTCAAGACTTACACTCATTTGAAAACATCACTGCACATCATAATGGTAGCTACAGTTTCCATCTGAAAGATCTAAAAAAAATTGGGGGAATGTCCGACGGGCCAGATTGAAAATATTAACGGGCCTTAATTTGCCCAGATCTGCTTTAGAGGGTGCTGCTAATGTGTTGGTCTCCAATGCAACTCCTTGAAGACAGAATTTGTCTGTAACTCTGCCCTCCGAATCTGTAGCCCCACTTAAGCAAGTTGATGATTTTAACTACCTCGGTTCTTGGATCATGGATTCCGGTAATGACTTCCGTACCAGGAAAGCCCAAGCCTGGAAAGCATGTAATAAAATGGACAGCAAATGGCACTCCAACCTGCCCAATTCACTTAGGCTAAACACACCTCCTCAAGTCTGCCATCGAACCCATCCTCATGCATGGCTCCCAGCATATTTTTACAATTGTTTTCTATCCTTTTCAAGCAAAGCAACAGCTAAATAAACTCAAAATATAAATATTATAGTAGTATTGTTCACAAGAGGAGACCAACCCAATCACAGTGCGCTTTTCAATATTGAGTCCACTGTTTGGTTCAGACCCAAGAAGAATTACTGTATTGGATACAAATCATAATCAGAAGTACTTGGTTGAGTAAAAAAAAAAAAAAAAAAAAAAAAAAAAAGAAATCAGTCTAAGCCTGGGCCCCTGGAGAGGGGGTCCAGACTGAGGCAAAGGAAAACAACCTCATAGCCATAGCACACATAAATATGGGTGAAAGAAGGAAACATCAAAAAACACAAAGGACATTAAAGACATTAAAAGAGCAGAGCTGATGCAACCAGCTGCCACTCCAGCAGTGCCATTTGTACGTACAGCTACAAAAGTAAAACAACAAAAAAATACAAATAATTAGCCAATAATTCATATTGCACACACACAATTGCACCATGCATAGACAAGCAACCGAACAAAAACATTATTTCAACACCCATATACAATGTGGCGGTGTTCCACGCCATCGTCTTCTGGGGTTGGGGGAGCATGGCCAGAGACAGGAGCAGACCCAACAAAGCAACCAAGAGAGCTGACTCCACCCTCGGCCGCTCACAAAAAGATTGTACAGGTGACTAAAGTTTTTTTTTTTATGTCTAATAATGCTGAAAACATATTTAGATGGTCGTAAAAATGTCTCTTTATGTTCTAACTATGAAAACAATAGGTTTATAATGAATGATTCCTTTGTTGTTGAAATTAAATCGGAACCGATTAACAGCAGTGAAAGAGGGACGGCCGTACAATATTGTGTGACCCCTGAGACCGATTTTAAGTAGTATGGAAATCAGTATCATGTATAATGTACCTCATGTATAAAACACATCTAGTCTGTGTTGAAGTACCGGCTTTCCACGTTTTTTTGCGAGTTTCTTCGAAAAAGACATGATGTGGAGGGTGTACAAATGAAGGGATTGAAGCGTAATCATCTGTGATGGGCATGCACGGAGACAGCTTCCAGCTCCTCTGTTTTCATAAGTTAAAGATTTCCTTTTAAAAAAAAATCCATGCAAAGCTGCCAGGAAGGAATGAGCAATCTGAGCATCGGCCAACTCACCGGTCGATGCTGATGGCACACAGATTGAGGATGCTGGCTGTACACATCATCACGTCTAAAGTGACAAAGATGTCACAGTGGATCTTGCTAAAGCGCCACTCCCCGACGACCTGCGAGAGAGAGAAAAACACCAACAAGTGGCAGCTTAGTGCAAGCATCAACACGAGAACGCCGAGGGACTCGAGGACAAGGCGGCTTAAAAGTGAAGTGATGAAATGATGTTTGGCTGTGACGGACGAGCCTGGATGTATTGTGAATATCCTCATCCGAGGAATAACAGCGGGTATATACTTTGTATGAATAGACAGTCAATGTCCAGCTCAACATTACTGCCATCAGACTGACATGCCAGATGATTTGTTTCATGGATCCATCCGGACGAAAGCCCGTCCGTCGTGTCCTTTAGAGGCCAATCAGGTCAACAAGTGGTAGAAGAAGCTGCACAACGCCATCTTAACAATCAGAGTGAAATCCTTGTCATCAAGAAAACCCTTTAGTGTCTTTCTTTACTCTTTTTGATTGAGTCAGGTAATGGATTGCAATTGATGTGACTAATTGACCAATGTAGCATGTGTGACCAGGGCCCTATGCTTTTTGTGGCTCTAATTTAGACAAGGTTTTGGTTGTGGACTCATTTTGGTCTTTATTGTAATACAGTCACCCATCACCACATAGAGTAGGGAAGGGATTCATATGGTCCCATTCATGGGTGAAAGGAAGAGGGGGGGTTAATATTTTTTTTTAATGCAGTCTGCTGAAAATGATGGAAAACGCTACTTTACATAATAATAATAATAATAATAATTAATTTTATTTATAGGCGCCTTTCTCAGCACTCAAGGTCACCTTACAACAGATACAAGATGAATCAGTCATGTGACAAACAATCAAAAAACTAATATATATATATATATATATATATACAGAAGTGACATGGAGGCAACTGATTAGCATGAGTAAGCTAGTTTAAAAATATATGTTTTCAGGCGAGACATAGCAATTGAATCGGTGGCCAAAGTTGGAATTGCCATAAACACATTTTAAGATATTTCAAAACTCTATTGCCATCTGGTGGCTGAAGTGCATTGTGCACCCATTCAGTTAGTCACATTTCATGTGTCAGGTCAACCGCGACAAATGAGGTCAATCAAACCCCGTTCCTACGGTAGCGCTTCAAAGTTTTCTTAATGTTAAAAACTTATTTAGAAAGCAGTTTTTTTATGCTCTAGCTCTACCAATATTCTATTTATAATTAACGATTCCTACTTCGAGAAAATTAATTTACCTCGACCGGGCACAAAACCAATAAGCCAGGGTTTACTGTATTACTTTTGGCGACCAGAAGTAGATTAGGGGAGCCTGAGTGTGAGCGCAAAAGTCACAACCAAATGCAGTTTGAGTATGTTTATAATTAGATATGAATAAACATGTACAATTAATATTTTACAAGTAATGTAAATATTTATATTTACTATTAATAATCACGTATGAACAAACAAAAGAAACTACATTGATAACTACAACTCAGTTCAATCCAATATGTTCAGTAGTCATGTGTTTATATTCCAGATCATTTCCAAAGTTCATATGAAATCGTAAAAAAAAAAGGTTGATAGGTCCAGAGGGAAAGAAAAATGTCCGAGATCTCCTTTTGCATTGAAAGTAATTCAAAACTTTTTTGCTGCTTCAGCATTAATTGAAAAAAAAAAAAAGGAAACAAAAAATGGACAACTCTGAAAAAATAACTGGTTTTTTAGACATACAATTTTTGGGGAAAAATATTTGACTACAATATAAACTTAAATAGTACGGTTGTTTTAGATATACGTCTGGTAATCTGTCACAATGAGGGTGTTTAAAGCAATGTTAATTTTTCATTATCTCTATTGGCATTTGAATGTACACAGCCGCGATACCGCTAAACCGAACTAAAATGATTACAAGTAAAACAAGCAAACAGGATGGACCATGTTGATGATCAGCTACTGAAGTGACCGGTCGCTAGAATTATGTGGCCCCTCCTATTGGTTGTGACCCAAAACAACTGCATAGAGTGTTTATGCCAGGGGCCGGCCCTGTGTATGACAGAAATGTGGACTGACCCGCGCGAGCAACTGAAGTAATTGACCAGTAACTAATATAGTGTAGAAGGATTCACATGTAAACAGACCAATGACGATGGAGTATCATAATTATTACCGTATTTTCCGGACCATAGGGCGCACCGCATTATAAGGCGAACTGCAGATGAATGGTCTATTATCGATCTTTTTTCATATATGAGGCGCATAGGGCGCATTAAAGGAGTCATATTATTATTTTAATTTTTTCTAAATGTAAAAGACTTCCGAGTGGTCTACATAACATGTAATGGTGGCTATTTGGTCAAAATGTTGCATAGATGATGTATTACAGATAATTTACAAGCCGTTTTGTGGCCGGTTTTATTTACGTGACTCATCTTCGACAGCGTCTGCTCCCTGTCATCTTTGTTGTAGCGGTGTAGCGTGCAAGGACAGGAGTGGAAGAAGTGTCAAAAGATGGAGCTAACTGTTTTAATGACATTCAGGCTTTACTTCAATCAATAACGGAGTAGCATCTCCTCATCCGGAAACAACAACAAAGCCGGAAATGTTTCCCGTGAAAAACCGTCCGACTGGAACTATATAATAACTAAAGTTCCTTGGGTGGATAATGTAAAACTCACTACACCGGTATGTTTTAGTGCTTTCATGGCGAGTTTTCCGACAGACATAGGTAAGAACTTTACACTACTTTATATTAGAAATGGCAACAGCGGAGGATGAATGTCCCATATCAAGAAAATAGAGAAAAAAAGAAGATTATCGACTACGGTGTTGGCAGGGACTACAAAGGCGGACACGCGTAATTTTTCAGGATATATGCAGATCCCAAATACAAATCAGCAGGTACCAGACGGTAAGAAAAGTTGCTTTTGCATAATATTGCCAAACAAAACGGCAGATATGTCTTACTTTATATACACACCATAATAATACTTGTATGTTGAAGCACAGTACAATCTATCAAGCGGTGTGCCTTCAAAGCTTACCAAAGTCGTATTAAAACATTTTGATGGATTTTTGAGTGCCGTGTGTAATCTTCTATATTGTCAATGAAACATATACAATGTTGGTGTTGTTTACTTGAGTCATATTGCCATCATATTGCAGTCTACATGTATGTATTATGTTTGACTGCCATCTACTGGTCACACTTATCACTACACCATGTACCAAATAAAATTGCTACAAGGTCAGTAAGCAAAACCAGAAGTTTTCTGTATATAAGGCGCACTGTTGAGTTTTGAGGAAAAAAAACACATTTTAAGTGCGCCTTATAGTCCGGAAAATATGATACATTAATACATGCAATGATTGACATCTAGATTGAACACTAAACAATGTATAACAATTGACATGTATGCTCATTTGGAGTGTGACGATATTTTGGGATATTTTATCTTTTGATGCGATTATGAATACGCTCTCGTCGTGTACAGTTGTTTTTTTGCCGCCATAAACCTTGTGATTGTTCCTCCTTAGTGAGTCGAATGCCCGTTGTTTGGTTAGCTTAGTCATTAGCACGCGTCCCCCTGGCTTGTTCTCGGTGTGTCACATATTTAGACTCTTGACTCTTGAACGCATCATAATAATCCCCTCAATTCCCCCCCAAAACGGATTAACTCGCTGGAATACAAAGACAATATAAGATACATCCGTAAACGCGTATGCATATGCAAAAGTGCAATATATTTATCTGTACAGTAATCTATTTATTTATATCTGCACCTTATTGCTCTTTTATCCTTCCATCATATTGCAGTCGACATGTATGTCTTATGTTTGACTGCCATCTGTGATCCTGCACTACAGCGAGCAATTGCAACGACATTTCGTTCTTATCTGTACTGTAAAGTTCAAATTTGAATGACAATAAAAGGAAGTCTAAGTCTTAGTCTAATGTTTAGCCTCATTTTTTGGTGATAATGCTCGTTGATAATAACACTATGGAGGTGATTATTATTAACTTAGGGGAGCGGCTTCGCACTGTAAATCGAGACACAACAATCTGCTAGCCGCTTGTCAGCCGTGGGACTGTACGGTAAATCGTGTCAACCAGAGGGGATCAGCGTTTTTGGTCGGCATTAAAAGGCAATTAATTGGCAATGGCGATTACATACCTAATCCATGGAAATCGTCTGGTACAGATCAATGATCGATCAATAGGCACGTCCCTTATTTTGGTGGTCTGTTTTTGATGAACTATCAATCCCATCATCACCACATTTTATTGTGAGCATATTGTATCGTATTGTGAAGTACTCTGGGAGTCACAGCCCTAATACTGAAGACCGAATGTGGTCATTGTCTAATCACTTGTAAAACGTGTAATGATTGACAATTAGATAGACCAATGACAAGCGGGTGATGTAATTGTCCAATCAAGGAGAGCACACTCATCGACCAGCGCTTGGTTACATTGTGGAAATGAGCACTGACAGCCCACCCGTCTCGCCTGTCGTCAGCCCACCTGCTTCCTCTCACGGCTGTGAAAGGGTATGAGACGTATGTATCGCGCTGGGCGATTAATCTTTTCTCCCAAAGGTGCTGTCTTATCAAAATTAAGAGCCCTTTTAAAGAGTCGTCTTTTGCAGCTCTCAGCTACAAGGATCTGACATCAGCTGAGTGGCCTTGTCCTTGTTGGAACCTTGTCCCCTTTTGGCTAATATTTTACCACGTTCAACACCTGACATTTGTCTTGTCAATGCCAAAACAAGACCCCGTCCTTATCTCCTACACTGCGCTTCATCGGCAACTCCGAGCTTGTTCGTTTCACCAACTTTCACTTCGAAACCCAAGCACAGGGCAGGTCACATCAGAGGAGGAAAATACGTTAATGAAATGAGTAACTATTCATTTTGTGTCTTTTTAACACCCTAACAAATGATTTTGGTAACACTTTAGTATGGAGAACATATTCACCATTAATTAGTTGCTTTTTAACATGCAAATTAGTAACATATTGGCTCTTAATTAGTCATTATTAAGTACTTATTAATGCCTTCTTCCGCATGGCCTTAATCATACAACCAGTAAGCCATCAACTAAGAGTCTTCCCTCAATAACCTCAGAATTATTGCTTATTAGTAACCCTAACCCTAACCCTTATATGTTCCCCTAGTGTCCAAATAACTCTAAATTAAGTCTTTGTTACTTAGAATATGTTCCCCATACTAAAGTGTTACCATTTTTTTTTTTTTCTCGACATGATCTCAGTTGTTTGGCTAATGAGTTACAATCTTTTTCCCAATTCAAACGGAGTCAGCAATCGGACTTAATATGCATAGGTGCTGTGATGAGAAATTGAAAATGCAGGCTGGAAAGGAAACTGAAAGAGCAATTTGAAAGTCAGTTGGAATTAAATGAAGGTTTGTATGCAATAATAATAGTGTTTGTAAGAATTCAAAACATTGTTGCCTGATGAAATTATTGCCTTTGTCAACACGATAAGATTTAACATATTTTCCATTACAGTGTAGCGCAACTGTCAATGCAAATATGTTTCATAACAAGTTCAGTTCACCACCAGAAGTGTCCTTCAAAACTAGGTTGTGTGTGTATGTGAAGGGATTCTATGGCCCCTATTCCTGGGTGGATCTCCAGTGAGAGGGTTAAACGTTTTGCAATGCAATCTGCTGAAAAGGGTGCAAAGCCCCAATCTACATAGCAATTGCGGTCAAAGTTGGAATTGCCACAAAACACATTTTAAGATATTCAACATGCTACTACCGTCTGGTGGAAAAGTGGATAGTGCCCCCCCCTACAATTTGTCACATTTCATGTGTCAGGTAAACCGTGAAAAATGTTATTAATGCGCACTGAACAATAAAAAAATCCCAGAGTCACTTTATTTAGATATTTTTTTTAATATAGTTTTAACATTCTGTAAAACGGGTTTTACATTTTATATATATATATATATGTATATATATATATATATATATATATATATATATATATATTTTTTTTTTAAAGGGTGTGTTATTTTTAGTTAATAATCATTAACAAACTTTTAACTTTTTATTTTTAAATTTTTTTTACATCTGCCTATCTCCCGTTTTTTTTTTGTTTTGCCTGTTTTATTTGTATTGTTTTCTACAAAGTGCCCTGGTGTCTTACCCGTTCCTTAGCTAAAAATGTGTACGTTTTTTTGGTAACATCTTAGTATGGGCAACACATATTCACCATCAATTAGTTGTGTGATGATCTGTCACTTCATTTCTGTTTGTTTCCTTGTTTTTGTATTTACTTCCCGTCAGTGCTCTTATTTTGTTATATTTCCTGTTTGTTCCGCGGAGCACTGTTTTTTCCTCACCTGCCGTTGATTGGCAGCCGGTCCACACCTGCTGCCAATCAACATGTATCCTATTTATACTTTGTCTCGAGCACTCCTCAGTGCTCCATGATAACACTTTATGTTGGAACTGTTGTATGCAAGACTGCTTCATTTCTTTGTTGATGATAATTAAAGTCATCTTACCTGCTCATCGTCCTCCTGGTTCTTGCATTTTGGGGTCACAAAAACGGCAGCCATGCAAGTTCCCGACAAGTTGCTTATTAACATGCAAATTAGTAACATATTGGCTCTTAATGAGTCATTATTAAGTACTTATTAATGCCTTATTCTGCATGGCCTTATTATACAACCAGTAAGCAATTAACTAAGAGTATTCCTTCAATAACCTCACAATTATTGCTTATTAGTAACCCTAACCCCAACCCTAACCCTTATATGTTTCCCTAGTGTCCAAATAACTCTAAATGAAGTATTTGGTACTTTAATAAGCAACTACGGTAATTAATAGTGAATATGTTCCCCATACTAAAGTGTTACCGTTTTTTTTTTTGTTTCTTTGTCAAACAATGGCAAGGAAAAACGTGAGTGTAAAGGAGATTGCTGAGAAAAAGAGGCGGATCATATTCATGGAATGAAATGAACAAATCATCTAAACTCACGACTGAGGTGTGCGTGTTGTCGACTTGGCAAACCGGTGCGAGCGTAAGACTGCAAGTTCACACCATACTAAAGCGGAATGAGACGATAATGCCCGCCAAAGGAGCTAAAATAATATCATAAACCAGGGGTCACCAAGGCGGTGCCCGCGGGCACCAGGTCGCCCGTAAGGACCAGATGAGTCGCCCGCTGGCCTGTTCTAAAAATAGCTCAAATAGCAGCACTTACCAGTGAGCTGCTTCTATTTTTTAAATTGTATTTATTTACTAGCAAGCCGGGCTCGCTTTGCTCGACATTTTTAATTCTAAGAGAGACAAAACTCAAATAGAATTTGAAAATCCAAGAAAATACTTTAAAGACTTGGTCTTCACTTGTTTAAATAAATGCTTTTTTTTTTTTACTTTGCTTCTTATAACTTTCAGAAAGACAATTTTAGAGAAAAACATACCGGGTGGATTCAGGCTGGGGACAATACATGATCCACCAGAACCTGGTTCGACCCGGGGCTTTGAGGCAGGCAACACGGGTAAAAATTAGGTGTGTTCATGGGGATGTGCACGAGTACCCGATGATGCCAGTGGAAACTTGGTATAATGGGCAAAAGCATAATGTCAAGGTTGCTGTAAGTGTGCACCTTACGCCCTCTATACTTTTAGGCACAGATTGGCCGGGATTTAATAGTTTAGTGACACAATGCATGGGGGTGTGTTCACGGACCGTAGGAGAGGGGAGTGTCCGCGCCGTTCTCAGTGGCGACGCGAGTGCATCCGAGACGGCAGGGGGGGAACCGGCGGGGGCTTCGCGCGAAGCTCCTCCGGAACCCCGGTGAGCCCCCACGGAGGATTTCCCCCTCGAGCATTCTCGCGATGAAACTTTGCGTGCGGCCTGGGACCAGGTGAATTACATCGACGATCAGCTGGTGCACCCGGGAACAGCACGGGTATTCCCTTATTTTTCAATTATTAGGGACAGGTTATACCGAGTGAGCCGTGACACTCAAACAGGCGAGGAATCCACCCAGTTGTTGGTGCCAAAACGCCGCCAGGAAAAGGTTTTCCAGGCCGCACACTATAACCCCATGGCTGGCCACATGGGGTATGAGAAACACTTAATCGGGTCATGGTCCGATTCTATTGGCCGGGCATCCGGGCAGACGTGCGCCGTTGGTGTGCTGCCTGCCCGGACTGCCAGCTGGTAAAACCCAGCGGCCACTTAGAAGGCGCCCTTGCGCCCATTGCCGCTCATGGAGGTCCCTTTCGAGAGAATTGGTATGGACCTCATCGGACCATTTCATCCGAGTACACGTCTTTGCGCTAGTCCTGGTGGATTACGCAACGCGTTATCCCGAAGCAGTGCCACTGCGCTCCATTTCGGCAAAAAGTGTCACGCAGGCCCTGTTTCAGGTCATCTCCCGAGTTGGAATCCCGAAAGAGATTCTGACTGACCAGGGCACGTCCTTTATGTCACGCTCGATAAAGGAACTATACGGGTTATTGGGAATTAAAGCGATCCGCACCAGCGTGTAATACCCACAAACAGACGGGCTGGTGGAGCGGCTAAATTAGACGCTGAAAATTATGATCCGTAAGTTCATGCACGAGGACAAACCAAATTGGGATAAATGGCTGGATCCCCTAATGTTTGCGATGCGGGAGGTACCTCTTCAGGCTTTGCGCCTTTTGAGTTATTATACGGCAGGAAGCCGCGTGGGATGCTGGACGTAATTAAAGAAAACTGGGAGGAGGGTCCAAGCACCAGCAAAAGTTAAATTCAGTACGTCATGGAAATGCGAGCAAAACTCCACACGGTGGGGCACCTGTCACGTGAGAATTTGCCCAGGAACGTCAACAGCGCGCGTATAACAGGGGGACCCAGCTACGGAAATTTTCACTGGGAGAAAAAGTGCTTGTATTACTCCCAACATCCAGCGCAAAATTATTAACCAGGTGGCAAGGGCCCTTCGAGGTCACACGGCAGGTGGGGGATGTGGATTACGAGGTTCGACGCTCGGACCGGGGTGGAGACACGCAAATATACCATCTGAACCTGCTGAAAACATGGAAGGAGTTCGGGCCCGAGATCCCGCGCTCGGCCCTGCCCTCTTCCCTTCCCTGTGACAATCTGCTCACGTTAGCGCAAAAAGCGGATGTTGATAAGCTGCAATGGCGCTTCTCTGATGTGATCTCCCCTCGGCCCGGGCGCACAAACCTCATCCAGCATTCTATTGAGACTAGCCCGGGTTACGGTGCGGTCTCGGCCATACCGCCTTCCTGAACACAAGCGCAAAGTAGTTCGGGAGATATTAAAAACCATGCTGGAATTGGGGGTAATAGAAGAATCCCAGAGTGCATGGTGCAGCCCCATCGTTCTGGTAGGGAAGAAGGATGAGTCTGTACGATTCTGTGTGGATTACCGCAAGGTGAATGAAGTATCACGTTTTGACGCATACCCAATGCCTCGGGTCGACGAGCTCCTAGATTGGCTAGGCTCTGCTCGTTTTTTCACGACACTGGATTTAACCAAGGGCTACTGGCAGATTCCCTTATCACCAGGGTCCCGGGAATAAACGACCTTTTCCACTCCGGAAGGTTTATACCAGTTCGTGACGCTTCCGTTTGGCTTTCAACAGTGCGCCTGCCACGTTCCAGCGCCTCATGAACCGGGTGCTGCGCCCTCATGCGGCATATGCAGCTGCTTACCTGGATGATGTCATCATCCAGAGTAGCAGCTGGGAGGAGCACATGCGGCGGGTGGCGGCAGTGCTCGAGTCTCTGAGGCGGGCGGGGCTCATCGCAAAATGCGCAGTTGGCTGGATGAAGGTACAGTATTTGGGGTACCACTTGGGAGGGGGACATGTGCGACCGCAGGTGGACAAGACGGCGGCGATCGCGGCCTGTCCACCCCCCAAGACGAAAAAAGAGGTGAGGCAGTTTTTGGGACTGGCGGGCTACTACCGCCGGTTCATTCCCAAGTTCGCAGACCTGACCAGCCCACTGATTGACCTCACCCGAAAGGGTGCCCCAGATCTGGTCCAGTGGACGGAGCAGTGCCAGCAGGTGTTTGTGAAGGTAAAGAGAGCCTTCTGTGAGGAGCCGGTTGTGCACATGCCTGACTTTGCTATCCCCTTCTGTCTGCAGGCGGACGCGTCGGGCAGGGGACTGGGGGCGGTACTGTCCCAGCGGGTGGAGAGCGTCGACCGCCCCGTATTGTACATCAGCCGGAAGCTCTCGGACCGAGAGGTGAGGTACAGCACGGTGGATTGTACTGTGCTTCAACATATGAGTATTATTAAGGTGTGTGTATAAGGTAAGACATATTATCTGGTGTTTTGTTTCGCAATATTATGCAAAAGCTACTATTCTTACCTTCTGGTACCTGCTGATCTGTATTTGGGATCTGCATAAATCCTGAAAAATTGCACATGTCCGCCTTTGTAGTCCGTGACGATAAGCTTCTTATTTTTCTCTATCTTCTTGTTATGTGACATTCATCCTCCGCTGTTGCCATTTCTAATATACAGTAGTGTAAAGTTCTTACTTATATCTGTCAGTAAACTTGCCATGAAAGCGCTAACCTAAAAAATAGAATTTCCCCTCGGGGATTAATAAAGTACTTTTGAATCTTAATCTGAATCTAAAACATACCGGTGTAGTGAGTTTACATTATTCACCCAAGGAACTTTAGTTATTAGAGAGTTCCGGTCGGACGTTTTTTCACGGGACACATTGTTACCGGATGAGGAGATGCTGCCTCGTTATTGATTGAAGTAAAGCCTGAATGTCATTAAAACAGTTAGCTCCATCTTTTGACACTTCTTCCACGCCCGTCCTTGCACGCTACACAGCGACAACAAAGATGGCGGGGAGAAGACGCTGTCGAAGGCGAGCCACGTAAATAATCCTGAACTGTCTGTAAGCGACTTGAAGATGATCTGTAAAACCACCACTACATGTTATGCAGACCACAAGGAGGTCTTTTACATTTAGAAAAATAAAAACTGACTCCGTTAATGCGGCCTATAATCCGGTGTGCCTTATATATGGAAAAAGATAAAAATTAGACCATTCATCGGGTGTGCCCTATGGTTCGTAAAATACAGTAATTGCTAGAATAAACAAACATTTGCACGATATTCAAAATTTTTGAGTTTCGCCTGTATAATGTGTGTGGACAAAATAACAACATTAAAAAAGCCTCTCTCTCACTCTCTCTCTCTTTTTCTCTCTCACCTGTAACCCCATTTTGAAAAGGTATTATTATAATTTTTGTTCCAAATAATACACTGTTGAAAAACAATTCTTGAATCGAAAATTGTGTTGAATCGAGAGTCGATTCTGAATTGAATCATTGCTCCAAAAATCTAATTCAAATCAAATTGTGAGCTGTTGTAACATTCACAATTTCCATTGACCTGACGTTTTATAAAACAGTGGAAGTAAACACACAACTAGTATTTGCTAAAACATTGAGAATGATAGGATTCAATGAGATCAGGCTTTTTCCTCAAACTTTTTTTACATTTTGATGTATTTTAATTTACCTTAGTTAAGCATGTTTAAAATAAACTACACTATCACCAATACCTTTTATTTGTACCCTGCATTGTACTAATTGACGACTCCCGAGACACACTTTCCATCACCTTTGTTTAATATGTTGAGAGAGACGTGCACCTGGGGTGGTAAATGCTGTGATGTAATGTGAGCACAGTGCTAATCCTCATGATTCACTGTAAATCACTGGAGGATTAGTGACCCTACCTTCGAGGATTGGCTCTCTATATTACACACAGTGACCTGGTCAGGAATAAGAAAAAAAAAAAAAAAAGGATAAAGATGAAAGACATCTACAGTTTTTTTTGTTCCATGTTTTTATTCTAAGGTTGCCAGTGCCAATGAGCCATCCTCAAGATTTCATTATATCGCAATGTCAAATTGTGTATTCCTAAAGGAGGATGAATTATTCATAATCATCATCATGTGGCCTGTGACTTCTGCTGTGACATTTTGACATGTGCACGGTATTCTGTACATTATCAGCTCTACTGCTGACGTGATGCCGTATTTACATTGCTGATGTGACCTTCACCTTGAGCCTTCAACCAGCTGATGAATGCAAATGTGACACGATGTATAAGGTGACATACCTCAAAGATTCCAAACTTAAATGCCATCTGCAGAGTTGAAAACATATGCTATTTGGATATTTTGAAATATTAACCAGCTTAGATTTCACAAAAAAAAGTTCTAGAACATAGCGAGCAGAGGTCTAGCAACTCCAAAACAACATGTCCTTGTATATACAGTATTTGGATTTGTTTACATTTTAACACTGGTTCATGTCTTCGGTCTGTGTAGCGTTCATATTTGAGCTCAAGTGATCTCAGTGTTTCCCAAACATTATATAAGCAGATATATACCAGTAGGTTGTGATATGAGATATTTACATATAAATATTTTGTAAAGGTTTATTCACATACCCTAATTGTTTGCAAATGAGGCCTGTAACAAGGCAGTAAAACGGCTGTTCAAACAAAGTCAAAAAGTCATTGGTGTCTTTGCGGCTTTTAAAACCATGCAGCCTATTTTTGGATTTTTCTTCTTTAACGGTCAGAATGTTTTGTATTAAAAAAATAGTTTTCATAAAACACAAGCAGAGACACTGAAAAGGTGTGTTTTTGTTTGTGCTATGGCGGGGTGAAGGTCTACAGTATTTCCTTCTGTTCAGTGCTTTGAACTGGAAATACAAATGCCGTTCCGTCTTCTAGTCATCCATAGCGTTTCTACTTGTATCGTTTTTTCTTTCATTCATCCAGCAACGTTTGTAAGTTTTACAATATAACTAAAACTGTTCATACTTACTAAACCGTCCCATGTGTGATATCTGTAAGAGTGTTTTCAAGCATTTTTGTACATGCTACCGTGATGTAATCAAGTTGTTAGCATTAGCTGATATGCTAAAACGTTTTCAAGTGTCGGTATTGGTATTAACTTACAAACCTCGTTTCCATATGAGTTGGGAAATAGTGTTAGATGTAAATATAAACGGAATACAATGATTTGCAAAACCTTTTCAACCCATATTCAATTGAATGCACTACAAAGACAAGATATTTGATGTTCAAACTTATAAACTTTATTTTTTTTTTGCAAATAATAATTAACTTAAAATTTCATGGCTGCAACATGTGCCAAAGTGTTGGGAAAGAGTTTCCTTTTAACAACACTCAGTAAACGTTTGGGAACTGAGGAGACACATTTTTTAAGCTTCTCAGGTGGAATTCTTTCCCATTCTTGCTTGATGTACAGCTTAAGTTGTTCAACAGTCCGGGGGTCTCCGTTGTGGTATTTTAGGCTTCATAATGCGCCACACATTTTCAATGGGAGACAGGTCTGGACTACAGGCAGGCCAGTCTAGTACCCGCACTCTTTTACTATGAAGCCACGTTCATGTAACGCGTGGCTTGGCATTGTCTTGCTGAAATAAGCAGGGGTGTCCATGGTAACGTTTCTTGGATGGCAACATATGTTGCTCCAAAACCTGTATGTACCTTTCAGCATTAATGGCACCTTCACAGATGTGTAAGTTACCCATGTCTTGGGCACTAATACACACCCATACCATCACAGATGCTGGCTTTTCAACTTTGCGCCTATAACAATCCGGATGGTTCTTTTCCTCTTTGGTCCAGGGGACACGACGTACACAGTTTCCAAAAACAATTTGAAATGTGGACTCGTCAGACCACAAAACACTTTTCCACTTTGTATCAGTCCATCTTAGATGAGCTCAGGCCCAGTGAAGCCAACTGCGTTTCTGGGTGTTGTTGATAAACGGTTTTCACCTTGCATAGGAGAGTTTTAACTTGCACTTACAGATGTAGCGACCAACTGTAGTTACTGACAGTGAGTTTTTGAAGTGTTCCTGAGCCCATGTGGTGATATCCTTTACACACTGATGTCGCTTGTTGATGCAGTACAGCCTGAGGGATCGAAGGTCACGGGCTTAGCTGCTTACGTGCAGTGATTTCTCCAGATTCTCTGAACCCTTTGATGATATTACGGACCGTAGATGGTGAAATCCCTAAATTACTTGCAATAGCTGATTGAGAAAGGTTTTTCTTAAACTGTTTAACAATTTGCTCACGCATTTGTTAACAAAGTGGTGACCCTCGCCCCATCCTTGTTTGTGAATGACTGAGCATTTCATAGAATCTACTTTTATACCCAATCATGGCACCCACCTCTTCCCAATTTGCCTGTTCACCTCTGGGATGTTCCAAATAAGTGCTTGATGAGCATTCCTCAACTTTATCAGTATTTATTGCCACCTTTCCCAACTTCTTTGTCACGTGTTGCTGGCATTAAATTCTAAAGTTAATGATTATTTGCAAAAAAAAAAAAAATGTTTATCAGTTTGAACATCAAATATGTTGTCTTTGTAGCATGTTCAACTGAATATGGGTTGAAAATGATTTGCAAATCATTGTATTCCGTTTATATTTACATCTAACACAATTTCCCAACTAATATGGAAACGGGGTTGTTCAATGGCATTCATTAAATTCACCAAGACGTCACTGTGGAGTTATTGAGTCTGTTTAGCTAATTGGAGAGCTATCTTCACAGCAAGTGGGTCCATGATGATGATTTCTGTTTTGTTTGGTCAGCCACTTTACTGCCGTGTTACAGGCATTGTTTGGATTTATTTAAACACACGTTTCTAAAATCTTTTTATGTAAATAACTCATTCCACACCATATATATCTGTGACTTATAGTCCGATGCGGCCAAAGTATGGAAAAATATTTTTTCTTCTAAAATTTTGTGGGTGCGGCTTATATACCGGTGCACTCTATAGTCCGGAAAGTACGGCACTATTATACTATTGTGGCTTCATGCTTTTCTCCTGGTAAAATAATGGACGTTACACGCTTAAAGGCAGACAGTGTTGATATGTGAGTAGTATCCAGTACCTCCAAGTAGACGACCCAGGGCATGACCAGCGTCGCCACCAGAAGGTCAGCGACCGCCAGACTGACGATCAGGTAGTTGGTAGTGGTCTGCAGAGCCTTCTCCCTCGACACGGCAATGCATACGAGCACGTTGCCGAACACGATGACGAAGATGAGCAGCGTGAGCAGCATGGCGTAGTAATTGTACTCGTGCTTCTGCTCTTGATCCGTCTCGTTGAAGCCCCATGTTCCATTGTCATAGAAACTGTCGTTGTAGGCATAGTGGGTAAAGACATCCATTAGCTGTGAGTGATGCAGGCCAGCCACAGGCCCTGGAAACACAAAGCGAGAAAACACCAGTTCAAACAGGGGTTCACAAACGATTTTTGCCATGTTCTCGTTTGAGACATAAGAATGGTTGTGCCACTGAATAATTTGGAGGTAATCCTCCTTTTTAATTGTCCCAATTACTCTCTGTGAAGCACCAGTTCCATTGGCAGCAAAACAGGCCCAGGGCATAATACTACCACCACCATGCTTGACGGTAGGGATGGTGTTCCCTTTGATTAAGGGGTGTTCCCTCAATCTCGTTACCTTGCGTAATGACAATAAAGCTGATTCTGATTCTGATTCTGATTCTGAAAGGCCTCACCTTTTCTCCTCCAAACATATTCGCTCCTATTGTGGCCAAAAATTGAGCAGTTTGGCCACAATACCCAGGAACACTATTCCTACCGTCAAGCATGGTGGTAGTAGTATTATGCTCTGGGCCTGTTTTGCTGCCAATGGAACTGGTGCTTTAAATGGGACAATGAAAAAGGAGGATTACCTCAAAATTCTAATTCAGGACAACCTAAAATCATCAGCCCGGATGTTGGGTCTTGGGCGCAGTTGGGTGTTCCAACAGGACAACGACCCCAAACACATGTCAAAAGTGGTAAAGGAATGGCTAAATCAAGCTAGAATTAAGGTTTTATAATAGCTTTCCCAAAGTCAATGCTGAAGAAACAAGTCCACGTCATAAAACCAACAAATTTACCTGAACTGCACTAAGTTTGTCCAGAGGAGTGGTCAACAATTCAACCAGAAGCTTGTGGATGGCTATAAAAAGCGCCTTATTGCAGTGAAACTTGCCAAGGGACATGTAAGCAAATATTAACATTGCTGTATGTATACTTTTGACCCAGCAGATTTGGTCACATTTTCAGTAGACCCATAATAAATTCATAAAAGAACCAAACTTCATGAATGTTTTTTGTGACAAACAAGTATTTGCTCTAATCACTTTATCACAAAAAAATAAGAGTGTTAGAAATGATTGGAAACTCAAGACAGCCATGACATTATGTTCTTTACAAGTGGATGTAAACTTTTTACCATGACTGTGTGTATTTTTTACAACCAAAACAGATGCAGAAGGGCAACATCTGTTGAAGGTTCAACAAAATTATCAACGCTCAGGGGCCATCAACACTTTTGAGTTTTGTCTTATTGTTCAATATTGGTCAGCTATAATATTTCAGCTCTATTTTTAGGTGGAAGGTTGTTTGTTTTGTATTTGTGTAATTGCATTTCTACATTGTTTGAGAGGCCAGTAAATATTGTCAGTTTCTTAACTGTCAAGAAAATTAACGTGCAAATGAAAATACAGCTTCACCACTGTAGTCAACATTTTTGCACTTAAAGGTGAACTGCTTACTGTTACCGAATGTGCCTTTAATTCACAATCCTTTTGAAATGATCGAATCATGTACATAGTATATGTTATTATAAATGTGCCTGGTAATACATTACATTTATACCTACAGTGTTCATATTAAACATTGATGGAATTGTTTGGATGTTTTTTAAGTGCTTTATAAGCATAATAAAGCTACTCTCATTGGAGTCATAATCAGCGGACTTTCGCTTGCATCTATTTATTCTTTAGAAAATAGAAAAACACATGTGTGCTTGTCTCACATAAGGATTGTGAATAATAGACACAATGTAATAAAAAGTGCAGTTTTAACCTTTTTGACCTAGGGGCCCTACTTTTCCACAACAGAGGGACCCGGGGCCCACACAAATTTTAACACTGATTTAGTCATCTTACTATTGAGTTTAATCATATTCAAAAATTATATTTAAGCCACCTACAGTTCACAGCATTGTCAAATGATATGAAACCATTAATCACAAATATTATCAAGACTTAGGTCAGGATGATTACAAAAATAAATACTAATCAAATATACAGCAAAATAAGGGACTCATACAAACTGCTAACATTGCTAAAATAAATAAATTATAACTAAATTTATAATAAATAATACCATTATGTATGTTTCTTAACTGTTAATAACATTAAAATGCAACTAAAAATACATCTTCAACACTTTAGTCATAATTTTTGCATGTTTACATTTTGCTGTAAGTCTGCTCCTATTATTAATGCATTATTGCACATCTATAAATTAAATGGTTATGGACTACCATTCTTCTTAAAGCCAGACAGTTGTCGTTTGAAATTACTATAATGTTTTGTCATGTCTTGTATCTGCATTTTTTTCCCTCTACAAAATAAAACAACGGAATGAACATCCTCCAAGCTGGTGATTCCATATTTCCCATATTTTTAATCGTCCATAGTTGTGAGTCTGTGTTGTCAATATGTGCCTTGTGATTGGCTGCTAACTGGAATCAACTGGGATAGACTTTCACTTACCCTAATGAGGACATACAAACAAAATGGATAATATCCACTCATGTAATGTGATTGCTGATGTGGCTTTAAACTTGCAACGAGCTTGTTTCTTAAAAGGTAATGACTTTTGTTGCTGAAAGCAAAGCGAAGACTCAAGGAACAAACCTCAGAATCAGTTGTCAACTACTTCCCGCTGTTTGAAACACCCACAACACAAACACACATACATTCCCTCCATGTACGAATTTCCCACTGAAGGAAGGCAGCAAATGCAAGAAGTTATTCAGACAGGGAAACAAAGTTTGCACAACCCAGCATGCGCCTCGGCTCTTGCCTCCTAAATAGGGTTTTTTTCTGGCTGTGTATTCTTCCTCACTGCCACAAATATGGCTAGAGAGCATCATGCATGGTTTACACACAGCAGCTTTTCCCTACCACTTCACAATAATACACTATTAAATAAGTTTTGTGTTTGTATTTATATATCAGTGACGTGCGGTGAGGTTGATGGCTGGTGAGGCACTGACTTCATCACAGTCAGATTTACAAACATATGAACCCTAAAGAGTATCTTATTCACCATTTGATTGGCAGCAGTTAACGGGTTATGTTTAAAAGCTCATACCAGCATTCTTCCCTGCTTGGCACTCAGCATCAAGGGTTGGAATTGGGGGTTAAATCACCAAAAATGATTCCCAGGCGCGGCGCCGCTGCTGCCCACTGCTCCCCTCACCTCCCAGGGGGTGATCAAGGGGATGGGTCAAATGCAGAGGACAAATTTCATTACACCTAGTGTGTGTGTGACAATCATTGGTACTTTAACTTAACTTTAACTTTACACATACAAACTGTAGCACACAAAAAAGCACATTTAATAAAAAAAACGTTATTATGGTCTTACCTTTACTTAGAAATTAAGTCCATGCGCCGCAACTAAAGCCCTCACTTAAACTTTCCACGTGCACGATTGAATCTATTTAAAAAAGTGTAACTGAGGGTTTATAAATGTCGCCTATACTGTATGAAACTACAAAATAACAAACACGGAGGCTCCAGTTTACACGAGGACCACTTTATTTACTTTCTTTCAAAAACCTCCGCAACGTGACATCACTTCCGCTCTTAGTGCCTTCAAAATAAGAGCTCAAGGCATATAGTGTATAACAGCACATAACAGGAACTTAACATCACAAAGAGGAAAGCCCATGAAAATAGGTTACAAAAGTTATTTAATAAGAAGCCAAAAAGTGCAAAAACAATAATGTTCGTGTTGGAGGAGTTGTGAATTAGGTACACCTGCAGTCTGCAGGTGTATCTAATGTTGTGTCCCTGCAGTCATTCACAACTCCTCCAACACCAACATTGTTGTTTTTGCACTTTTTGGCTTCTTATGAAATATTTTTTTTAAATAGATTTAATCTTGCACGTGGAAAGTTTAAGTGTGGGCTTTAGTTGATATAACAATTCTACGGCGGGGGTGCAGGAGGCGAGCCTCAGCCAGTGCGTCTTTTGCAGCCGTTTTATGATCGCTCAGCACAAGAAATACTTTACACACATGCAGTTGTTGACAAAATACACTGTACATTATATACCTCAGCTACCTAAACTATGGAAATGTATAATATAATTCATATAGCAATACGGTCTCACTGCACAGCAGGCCAGCAGTTAGCCGAGTCATTGCGCAATCCATGTTGCGGCACTGAGTGACGTGCCTCAACTGGCTGCTGTTCACCGCACCATCTCTTCTCAGTATTTGAACGGCAAATGTGAAAATTCAGCGATTTTGAATAAAAATAATCTAAAACTGGTGAAGTTAAATGGAAAATAACGTTATAGTATAATCACTGGATACATATAACAATTTAATTTTTTTCTTTTCTTTTTACATTTTTTTTCTTTCCATGATGGCAGGTGAGGCGGGGCCTCACCTGCCTCTAGTGACTGCACGTCACTGATATATATATATATATATATATATATATATATATATATATATATATATATATATATATATATATATATATATATATAAATAATACTACCACCACCATGTACAGAACTTTTGTCAAGACTTGGACTTTGGGGTTTGTTTTCCCGGAATGCAAATGAAAGTTGGCGCGGGCAAGGCGTGAAGGTAAAGACATTATTTATTTTACACTAACTAAGGAACAAAAAGGGCGCTCAAGGCGGAAGTTCAAACTTGACTAACGAAACAAAAAGACTTGCACGTGGGCAAAAAACTGTGGACCTGAACAAAAGTCGCTAACTGTGGCATGAATAGAACAAAACTTACTTGACATGGCATGACGTGCGCAGAGGTAAGCAGAGTGAATGTTGCCAGGCCGACCAACAGAAAAAGACAGGCTTTAAATAACAGTGACATGATTGGTGACAGGTGTGTGAGTCCAAACGTGGAACAGGTGAAACTAATAAGTAGCCATGGAAACTAGACAAGGAAGTGAAAAGGCAGGAACTAAAAAAAGTCCAAAACCCAAACAGAACATAACTTAAACAAAACATGATCCAGACATGACAACTTTCCTCCAAGAAGGTCATATCTTTGTCCATGTGATGTCAGATGAAACAAAAATTGAGCTGTTTGGCCACAATACCAAGCAATATGTTTGGAGGAGAAAAGGTGAGACCTTTAATCCCAGGAGCACCATACCTACCGTCAAGCATGGTGGTGGTAGTATTATGCTCTGGGCCTGTTTTGCTGCCAATGGAACTGGTGCTTTACAGAGAGTAAATGGGACAATGGAAAAGGAAGATTACCTCCAAATTCTTCAGGACAACCTAAAATCATCAGCCTGGAGGTTTGGGTCTTGGGCACAGTTGGGTGTTCCAACAGGACAATGACCCCAAACACACGTCAAAAGTGGTAAAGGAATTGCTAAATTAGGCTAGAATTAAGCTTTTAGAATGGCCTTCCCAAAGTCCTGACTTAAACGTGTGGACAATGCTGAAGAAACAAGTCCATGTCAGAAAACCAACACATTTGGCTAAACTGCACCAATTTTGTCAAGAGGAGTGGTCAAAAATTCATCCAGAAGCTTGTGGATGGCTACCAAAAGCGCCTTATTGCAGTGAAACTTGCCAAGGGACATGTATCCAAATATTAACATTTTGACCCAGCAGATTTGGTCACATTTTCAGTAGACCCATAATAAATTCATAAAAGAACCAAACTTCATGAATGTTTTTTGTGACCAACAAGTATGTGCTCCAATCACTCTATCACAAAAAAATAAGAGTCGTAGAAATTATTGAAAAGTCAAGACAGCCATGACATTATGTTCTTTACAAGTGTATGTAAACTTTTGATCACGACTGTATATATATATATATATATATATATATATATATATATATATATATATATATATATATATATATATATATATACACACATATACACTACCACTACTATGGTGACGCAACCAATGTTTATCAGTCCTGGAACTTTTCTGACACACCTTTCACATTGTGGTCGTCATTAGTCAAGCACGTTCATTTAATGCTGTGCTTAAAACATTAGAGAGCTGAACTCCCAATTTAGCAAGCACTCTTGCACATTGTTACTGCATACTTGTTATTTATCATTAATCTCTATTTTTGTGTTATTGAATTAATGGATTATTTACCATACGGCCCACACTTGTTTTTGCATCAAACGTGACAACAAACTAACTAATAAGCTATTAATAGAGCCGTTTTCTATTTAACAAAACACAATATTGCATATGACAAAAGCGGACGTCCGACCAATAGCAGTTTTGAGAGAGTGATGCAGACTGACGGTTACATCAACATCCCACAGGGAATAAAAAAGCCTCAGAAGTCCTTCACAAACACAGCGGTTTCCATTTCTTTGTTCACAATATCCAACCGTTGAAACGCTTGAAGGATGCGATTTTGTTAAGAACCGACTCCAAGGTTGGTGAGAATACATCGGGAGCATCAGGCTGGCCCGGAGCAACATGGTGCACTCAACCTTTTTAATACAAACCCCGTTTCCATATGAGTTGGGAAATTGTTAGATGTAAATATAAACGGAATACAATGATTTGCAAATAAATTTCAACCCATATTCAGTTGAATATGCTACAAAGACAACATATTTGATGTTCAAACTGATAAACATTTTTTTTTTTTTTTGCAAAAAATCATTAACTTTAGAATTTTATGCCAGCAACACGTGACAAAGAAGTTGGGAAAGGTGGCAATAAATACTGATAAAGTTGAGGAATGCTCATCAAATACTTATTTGGAACATCCCACAGGTAAACGGGCAAATTGGGAACAGGTGGGTGACATGATTGGGTATAAAAGCAGATTCCATGAAATGCTCAGTCATTCACAAACAAGGATGGGGCGGGGGTCACCACTTTGTCAACAAATGCGTGAGCAAATTGTTGAACAGTTTAAGAAAAACCTTTCTCAACCAGCTATTGCAAGGAATTTAGGAATTTCACCATCTACGGTCCGTAATGTCATCAAAGGGTTCATAGAATCTAGAGAAATCACTGCACGTAAGCAGCTAAGCCCGTGACCTTCAATCCCTCAGGCTGTACTGCATCAATGCATCAAGAAGCGACATCAGTGTGTAAAGGATATCACCACATGGGCTCAGGAACACTTCAGAAACCCACTGTCAGTAACTACAGTTGGTCGCTACATCTGTAAGTGTAAGTTAAAACTCTCCTATGCAAGGTGAAAACCGTTTATCAACAACACCCAGAAATGCCGTCGGCTTCGCTGGGCCTGAGCTCATCTAAGATGGACTGATACAAAGTGGAAAAGTGTTCTGTGGTCTGACGAGTCCACATTTCAAATTGTTTTTGGAAACTGTGGACGTCGTGTCCTCCGGACCAAAGAGGAAAAGAACCATCCGGATTGTTATAGGCGCAAAGTTGAAAAGCCAGCATCTGTGATGGTATGGGGGTGTATTAGTGCCCAAGACATGGGTAACATACACATCTGTGAAGGCGTCATTAATGCTGAAAGGTACATACAGGTTTTGGTGCAACATATGTTGCCATCCAAGCTACGTTACCATGGACGCCCCTGCTTATTTCAGCAAGACAATGCCAAGCCATGTGTTACATCAACGTGGCTTCATAGTAAAAGAGTTCGGGTACTAGACTGGCCTGCCTGTAGTCCAGACCTGTCTCCAATTGAAAATGTGTGGCGCAATATGAAGCCTAAAATACCACAACGGAGACCCCCGGACTGTTGAACAACTTAAGCTGTACATCAAGCAAGAGTGGGAAATAATTCCACCTGAGAAGCTTAAAAAATGTGTCTCATCAGTTCCCAAACGTTCACTGAGTGTTGTTAAAAGGAAAGGCCATGTAACACAGTGGTGAACATGCGCTTTCCCAACTACTTTGGCACGTGTTGCAACCATGAAATTCTAAGTTAATTTTTATATGCAAAAAAATAAATAAAGTTTATGAGTTTGAACATCAAATATCTTGTCTTTGTAGTGCATTCAACTGAATATGAGTTGAAAAGGATTTGCAAATCATTGTATTCCGTTTATATTTACATCTGACACAATTTCCCAACTCATATGGAAACAGGGTTTGTACATGGAGAACAAAACAAAGTTAACATCAGCACGGCTCAATGCCGAACACGGGAATACTTTTTTAAAAAAGGCACCAATTTGCGAACTCTGTCAAAGTGGAAATCTTTGACAATTGAGTTGATCGGTGTGTGCAGCTTTTACCGATAAATAAACACAAAGGAAGAAAATGACTGCAATTGTACAGCACCCTGCTGTTTTTTCATCCATACTCCACATTGTGTGAATTCAATCAATAATAATACGAGAAAATTACCAAGACGTATGGAAACACAGACACTTTCAGAAAAGTAGATGTAAAGCATTTATTCATGCTCTACTAAGGACTCACTGACAAACGGGAAAAGGAGATTTTGGAGAGTGCTGACAGCTGCCGTCAAGCATTGCACAAGAACCGTACTCAACATCTCTATTGGGAGACCATCTTACCAGAGGTGTGGACTCGAGTCACATGACTTGGACTCGAGTCAGACTCGAGTCATGAATTTGATGACTTTAGACTCGACTTGACAAAATGTAAAAAGACTTGCAACTCGACTTAGACTTTAACATCAATGACTTGTGACTTCACTTGGACTTGAGCCTTTTGAATTGACATGACTTGACATGACTTGCTACTTTCCCCAAAACCCAAAGATGAAAAAGTTATTCGGGAGCGCTCCGTATTTTTCATTGTGTACTTGTCTATCAGCGTTGCGTGTGTCAGCTGGTGTGGTCTCAGTACAACAGCCAATCAAATTAGATCTACTTTGTTTTCATCACACAGCATTCATCCAATCAAATTGCAGGACAACCAACGAAGAAAACATGTCCAAACCACACGCCAGTGAACAAAAAATGATACCTAAAATAATTTCGTTTGGGTATAAAAATTACGAGGTGGTCAACACAAAACGGTTTGCAGTATGCAACACATGCGGTTCGAAAATTACTGATGGAGAGGCAACAACTTCCAACTTCGTCCGGCATTTGAAGTTGCACAAAGAACGGTAAGTTTTGAATGTAAGATAACGTTTATTGGCTAAGTAACGTGACTTTTATTTGCTGTGTAGTTAAATCAGTGAGGCTGTAAACTCACTGCTAACGTTATAACGTTATTGCAAACACGGGAATCTGTTGCAGTTCACTACCTTATTCATACTTTTTGTTCAGTGATTTTTTTAAGCAGGGTTACGTTAGTCAATATATCACACGTAACGTTAGACGGCGGTCAGCAGCACCGCGTATTTTAGCCACCTAAAAAAAGACAAAAATAGTAAAATAAAGGTCAGTTAAAATGTATACTATATTATGAATATGTGTACCGTTTTAGCTAGCTTTCTGACATACTGTTGGTTGTTTACCTCAGTGGTCCCCAACCACCGGGCCGCGGCCCGGTACTGGTCCGTGGATCGATTGGTATCGGGCCGCACAAGAAATATTTTTTTTTTTTTTTTTTTTAATTAAATCAACATAAAAAACACAAGATACACTTACAAGTAGTGCACCAACCCAAAAAAACTCTCTCCCCCCTTTTGTTCTGGGCATTGAACATGAAGACTCTTCCTTCACTGTTCCGAGTGGCCATGAGAGTCTTGGCAGTGCCTGCCTCCAGTGCTCCAGTGGAGCGAGTTTTCAGCCATGGTGGCATCATACTACGCCCCCATCGTGCACAAATGACTGACAGACTCTTGGCTAATTTGGTCTTTTGCAAATGCAATGCAGCATAGGGCCCTGACATATAATAAGTACAACTTTTTTGTTATGTTCACGTATATGTCATGTTTTTTCAATGTTAACACTTTTGTACAAATAAGTACATTTGCACTTTATTTTTCAATGTGTTTGTTCTGTAAAGGAAATAGTTAATGTTTAAAATGACTGGTTAATAGTGCTATTATAAAGTGCAATGTCAGCACAATTTTCTTTCCTGCAATTTAAAATGCACTTGTTTTAATAAATAAATACAGCGTTTGAAAAGCATACACAATCTGTGTTAATATATTAGTATGTGGTTAAAAGGACTTGAAAGGACTCGAAACTCAAAATGCAGGACTTAGGACTTGACTTGAGACTTTCCAGTCTTGACTTTGGACTTGACTCGGGGCTTGCCTGCCTTGACTCGGGACTTGACTCGGACTTGAGGGCAAAGACTTGAGACTTACTTGTGACTTGCAAAACAATGACTTGGTCCCACCTCTGCATCTTACTATGAGCTCGCTCATCAGAAACACACTGTCAAAATTATTTTTTTTAACTTTATGTTCATTAATCTTTCTAAACCCTGTAGAACCTAATACGATCAATATGCAACTCTCTACTTGTCGCTTCTATCCAAATCACATGAAATACATTCATATAAATAAATAAAAACTGGACAACATCTTGAAGATGCTGTGTGCTCTGCATGGCAAGTATAATGCTTTGTCTCGCCCGTCAGTGTGTGACGTACTAAACTATTTCTCGTCATCCAGCGATAATGACACTTGGGATACATAATTAAACATGTCACTGTTATTTAATCACAAAGGCTCCACAACACCAGGGCTGCACGGTTTTGAGAAAAATCGTAATTGTGATTTTTCACTCCAAAATTGCGATACGATTTGAAATTGTTATATTTTATACATATGAATGCAAAAAAACTGCAAACATTACGATGGGGAGGAAGACATGTTACTCTTAGACTGTCATTCAATATCTCAGGTGCCACACATTAGAACAATATGAAATAATCTACTTTCAGAAATATTCAGAGCTTTTGTCTACATCAGGGGTGTCAAAAATACGGCCCGAGGGCCGGATCAGGCCCGTGAACAGGTTGTATCCGGCCCGCGGGACGAGTTTGCTAAGTATAAAAATTAACCTGAATTTTTTAAATGAAAGAAACAGCTGTTTTAAATGTGTCCACTGGATGTCGCTATAGTAATTATTTGTATCTTTGTAGATGATGCTACATATGTACAAAATAAACCACATGATGTTAGTCTATCTGTCGAGGAAAATAATCAAACTACATAAATAACACACTGTAATTTGATTTTGATATAATTTTTTAATCTTGATAGAATGGAAATTAACACCAATGAGTTGAGTGATGAACATTATCACACAATGTATTCAGAAAATATAAATAACGACAAATAAAATATATATACTTGTGCCAGGACCGGCTGCGAGATCAGCGACAGGTGCGTAGATGGCCCACCTGGGCCTGTTTGTCTAATCACCTGTCGCTCTCTTAAAAGGCAGCAGCCCCGGAGGAGAGTGGAATTAGTGGTGGAGCATGAGCGAGAGCGAAAGCAAAACTGACACGACAAGACAATTGCTGAAAAGCACAAGACAAAAGACGATTTATTGAAAAATAAAACACTATTGTCAACCTGGGAGAGCCTGGCATGTCGGTGATTGGTGTTCCGAAGAACCCGGAAGCGAGAGTCTTCCACAGTACTATTAACCGCTACAGGTAATTGTAGAAAAAGCAACAACAACATTATGATTTGTACAATTTCAGAATGTGCTTTTTCTATTTTTAATTAAAGAAAAAAATCTGAAGTTGTCTTTATTTTTTATTTATCGTGCCATAATTTTACCAGTCCGTCCCACTTGGGAGTAGATTGTTTTCCATGTGGCCCCCGATCTAAAAGAGTTTGTCACCCCTGGTCTACATCGTGATGTTAAATTTAAGGAATAACCGATAAAAACTATACAGTGTTTATAATGTAATGTAATCATAATATATAACAATCATGCACGCAATCATTTAAAAGGATATACACTTTTTTCTCATTACTTTAGAAGTGTTTACCATTGTGCTTTAATCGGAAGGTAAATACAGTTTAGTTATCCTAAATAAAAAAATCAAATACATAAAATGGGCTCACATTTCTGTAAACAAAATGTCAACTTAAATACATATTGAACATCTTAAAGTGTACTTTTTCCGGTTGGAAAAAAGATGTTTGAGTTGTCTTTTTTTCTTTCTTTGCTATTACGGCATTGTCGCTAGTTTGTCTGTGTTGATGGGCTCATATTACCCATCCATCCATCTAGTTTATTACCTATATGAGTTACCTAAGGGAATAATACAGCTATTCTTAGCATTATATTAAAAATACAATGCATCATTATTTAATTATCCATCATTAATAATACCTATTGTTTATGGAAATCATTTTGCACTGTTACTATGATCATGTGATCACTGTTATTACCGACAGCAATAAATAACACATCACAATAAGTAAAAATAAGTACATTTTTGTGTCACGTCGGGGTCGCACAGTTTCGCGGCAGACATTTCCCCAAGGCGCAGATGGAAATTCGGAAGCAGCGTGCAGGTAAGAACGAATATTTATTCAAAACAACAAGGCAAAAATACGGGGACAAAAAGGAAAATGTGCGTATGGCACGAGAAGCTACGGCAAAGCTAAGCAAAAAGCCTATCCAAAACAGAGTTAACATAAATGTCGCGTGTTGCTAACAAGACTGCCAAGCAGAGTATGCTGCGAGGCAGGAATGAATAGCTCTCTGATTAGTGACCAGAAGCAGGTGAGCGTTCCGACCACGAATCAGAGGCAGGTGACAAAAATCAGGACCCATGGCAACAAAGAAAAACACGGGTGCTGAACCAGAATTAACCAACAACTAAGGATATACTAAACCAAACAAAACATGATCCGGGTAACGGATCATGACATTTTGTTGTGAATGTAATCAATGTAAAAATAATCATAACTAGTAATGGGTCCGGCAACACCGATGTATCGGCGCATGCGTCGAGCTCATAGAGCAAAACCCTGTGTCGGTGTGCGTATCGCTTTTAGAAAGTCACGTGACCGATCATGAGCTGTTTTGGTCACGTGACCGATATGCGAACTGTGTCGCACTGACGCCTCCTCTGTGCCCTGTGAGCGGGTCTTTTCTACAGCCGGAGAAATAATAACTAAGAAGAGAAAGCGTCTAAAATTGAATACGTTGGAAAAACTGTTTTTTTTTAAATAAAAATGTGTAAAAAAAAAAATATATATAATTTCCAGGTCCACAAACATCCTTATTCACAACACGTTCTCTAGATTTCCATGTTATGATACATGTTCACATTATTTATTGACTGTATCTAAAAAAGATAAAAAATAATTTTTTATTTAAATGAAGTTATGAAATAATCCTAAATGAAATACAATGACTTGGTTTATATTATTGTATATACTAGGTCATAAAATCAGTGTCAGTTGAGTAGTTCCATAGGTTGCCTGTAGGGATTTTTAATGTCCAGCAGATGTCAGTATTTAGTGACACAGTATCGACACAGTATCAATACAGTTTTGCAATGTGTCGAAACGCTTCATGAAGCCTCATCAACCCATCACTAATCATAATTATTACACAGACTTTAAATGCCCAATCAAAATCTATAATCCGAGACAAAAAGGAAAATGTGCATATGACACGAGAAGCTAGGGCAAAGCTTAGCAAAAAGCCTAGCCAAAACAGAGCCAACATACATGTCGCGTGTTGCTAACACGACTGCCAAGTAGAGTATGCCGCAAAGCAGGAATAAACAGCTCTCTGATTAGTGACCAGAAGCAGGTGAGCGTCCCGACCCCTAATCAGAGCCAGGTGACAAAAATCAGCACCCATGGCAACAAAGAAAAACACGGGTACTGAACCAGAATTAACCAACAACTAAGGAAACACTAAACTAAACAAAACATTATCCGGGCAACGGATCATGACATTTTGAATATGTCACATGTTCACATTAGTTTACATGTGAATGTAATCAATGTAAAAATAATCGTAATTATGACACAGACTTTAAATGCCCAATCAAAATCTATAATCCTTGCATCCCTACTAGTCAGTACTTTGGTTAGCCAGTAGCCACCTCTATCAGGATGTTACACTACACTGATGAATGTTTTGCAGCATGTTCCTCTCAGTTTTGCGGGTCACTGCTATAGATTGTGTAAAAGGGCAATAAAATTAAAATATCTTATTGCAGGTTACATTGATATATTTTCAATATTTATATCACACGATACGATGTGATAGTCATAAATCAAATAATGTTTGCATGTCGTTACAAATTGAGCAGTATTATCTTTCTCAAGGCACTATTTGTATGCAGCTCTTATTAGATTATGCAGCGGTATCATTTATGGCCACAGAGTCTTCTGTTTTCCCACTGGTATGGCATGGTATGGTATAACATGGTAGACATCCCAGAGACTGCAAAAGCATCACATCATCCCTCACACGCTATATGCAAATGAACCTCCACAATGAAGCCATGTCCGCAGTGTATAGTGTGTGGATGTGCAGCTGCATTTTCCCCCCGACAAAAGGCCCAGTGAAAGTGTCCGTTACAGTGAAATGCGGGACATATATATATATATATATATATATATATATATCTACAACAACTGGGTGCACATACAAGGAAATCCAATATTTAGCCTTTACAAAGATAGTCTCCGTATCAGCTGATATTTGACATAGACCCCAATATCCCCATTTAGCTGCCGGGGGTATGCCTGCACATTATTCTTAAATTTTGGACCTCGAGAATCAGAATGTCTTCATTCATTTGTGTCAACAAGAAGAAATTTGACAACATTTGAAAACATTTGACAAGTTGACTTAATGTCAGTCGCCGCCCTTTAGGACCTTCTAAAGTGTAAAAAAAACGGAGTATTTTATTTTGAAAGTGAACTCGACATTCTATTTTGTGTTTTTGGATCATGTTTCTGTCCAACACTAGCAGATTGTAGGTAAATTGAACGGATTTGTCCAGAAAAAATAGAAGCTCTGCATGTATTTGGCGCCGGAATGCAGAACATAAGTCATGTCGGTAACGTTCTGCGGGCGGTGGAAAATGGTGAATGGTAAATGGGTTGTACTTGTATAGCGCTTTTTTACCTTTTTTTAAGGAACTCAAAGTGCTTTGACACTATTTTCACATTCACCCATTCACACGCACACATTCACACACTGATGGCGGGAGCTGCCATGCACGGCGCTAACCAGACTCATCAGGAGCAAGGGTGAAGTGTCTTGCTCAAGGACACAACGGATGTGCGTAGGATGGTAGAAGGTGGGGATTGAACCAGTAACCCTCAGATTGCTGGCACGGCCACTCTCCCAACTTCGCCACGCCGCAAATGACACTTTGGAATGAATAAAAACGGAAAAAGTCCACGTGTACATGCATGTATATCTATATATATATATGTATATATATATATATATATATGGGCTTCACGGTGGCAGAGGGGTTAGTGCATCTGCCTCACAATACGAAGGTCCTGAGTAGTCTTGGGTTCAATCCCTGGCTCGGGATCTTTCTGTGTGGAGTTTGCATGTCCTCCCCGTGACTGCGTGGGTTCCCTCCGGGTACTCCGGCTTCCTCCCACCTCCAAAGACATGCACCTGGGGATAAGTTGATTGGCAACACTAAATTGGCCCTAGTGTGTGGATGTGAGTGTGAATGTTGTCTGTCTATCTGCGTTGGCCCTGCGATGAGGTGGCGACTTGTCCAGGGTGTACCCCGCCTTCCGCCCGATTGTAGCTGAGATAGGCTCCAGTGCCCCCCGCGACCCCAAAAAGGGAATAAGCGGTAGAAAATGGATGGATGGATGGATATATATATATATATATATATATATATATATATATATTTATATATATATATATATACACACACAAATGTACATACATACTTACATACATATGCAGTACTTACATACACACATATATCCATCCATCCATCCATTTTCTACCGCTTATTCCCTTTGGGATCGCGGGGGGCGCTGGAGCCTATCTCAGCTACAATCGGGCGGAAGGCGGTGTACACCCTGGACAAGTCGCCACCTCATCGCAGGGCCAACACAGATAGACAGACAACATTCACACTCACATCCACACACTAGGGCCAATTTAGTGTTGCCAATCAACTTATCCCCAGGTGCATGTCTTTGGAAGTGGGAGGAAGCCGGAGTACCCGGAGGGAACCCACGCAGTCACGGGGAGGACATGCAAACTCCACACAGAAAGATCCCGAGCCCGGGATTGAACCCAAGACTACTCAGGACCTTCGTATTGTGAGGCAGATGCACTAACCCCTCTGACACCGTGAAGCCACACATATATATATATATATATATATATATATATATATATATATATATATATATATATATATATATATATATATATATTTATATATATATATATATACATATATATATATATATATATATTTATATATATATATATACATATATATATATATATATATATATATATATATATATATATATGTATATATATATGTGTATATATATATATATATATATATATATATATATATATATATAAATATATATATATATATATATATATATATATATATATATATATATATATATATACACATACATAAATACATACAAATTAATATATATATACAGTGGGGGGGGGGGGGGGGGGGGGGTTTGGGGCCCTGGAGACCGGCTTGCTGCTATAAAGCGCGATTCAGCCGTCCATAACCCCAAAGAGGAATTAAGCGGTGGTGAGAGGCGTTGGGTTGGGGTGGGGAGTGTGTTTGTATATATGCCCATAGTTTTTGGGTGAAGTGTAATGTTCATGAGCCCAGAGTCGTTCTGCATGCAATGCAAGCAAAGTTTGATTCCCAGGTGTCGTTGAGGGGGGGAGGAGGGAGGGAGGTCAAAAGCGTCCATCTTTGAAATTCCTCAGGGGATGATTACAGAACAGCCTGTTCTTGTCTCAAGACCATTCGGGGGAGTCAAATCGTAGATAAGGATTTTTGTTTTTTCTCGAGCAGGCATTACACTGGCTTGCCTGTTCTATACGTCCATGCTGGCCCTCATGTCCAATCCTTCCTTTACAGCAAGCTTCTCCATGATGTGATCCATCTTGCGATTTAGTTCAGAAATCGCCCCAGACTGTGATCCCACAGCCCGGCCCAATGTGTCCATTGCGACAAACAGCTTTTGGGCTCCTTGAGTGGCTGCCATCGTCTTACGAATTTTACGATACACCAGAGCAATGCCAAGCCCAATCAGCAGGTGCCCCACGATCATGGTTCCAAATAGGTAGATGTCTTCCACGTCCTCGATGGAAAGAACTGAGAGGCACATGATTCTCCATTTGTCCCAGGAATCTCTCACGTACCCTGCAGCAATGGTTCCATCAGGGCAGCCAGGCTTCCCAGAACCTCTTTTCCTCGTCGAAAAGATTTTGTCAATAGAGTCGAGAGTCCAGCTGATCATTTCCATGTCTGATGTTTAGATTTGGAAGACAGCGCAAAGAAAGAGGTTTCAAAAAAAGTTTAGACAAGACAAGACAAAAGAGAGCAAGCCAGAAAAAGACGGGAGGAGAAAAAAATGTGACCGCCCCTCACCAGAGGCAAGACAAATGATTGGAAACCAAGATTGATTATGAAGCCTAAAATACGACAACGGAGACCCCGGAATGGTAAATAATTCCACCTGAAAAGCTTAAAAAATTAGTCTCCTCAGTTCCCAAACGTTTACTGAGTGTTGTTAAAAGGAAAGGCCATGTAACACAGTGGTAAAAATGCCCCTGTGACAACTTTTTTGCAAAGTGTTGCTGCCATTAAATTCTAAGTTATTGATTATTTGCAAAAACAAATTAAGTTTCTCAGTTCGAACATTAAGTATCTTGTCTTTGCAGTCTATTTTAATTGAATATAAGTTGAAAAGGATTTGCAAATCATTGTATTCTGTTTTTATTTACGAATTACACAACGTGCCAACTTCACTGCTTTTGGGTTTTGTCCTAACGTTAGTACATATTCAGGCATCTTAATAATTAAACCGCCCCCATATGCAAACCTAATTAATATATCTCGGGACAAGCGGTAGAAAATGGATGGATGGATGGATAGTAAATAATCTGGGTAATATCTTCGACCCAACTCTCTCGTTTGAGTCACACATTAAGAGTGTTACTAAAACAGCCTTCTTTCATCTCCGTAATATCGCTAAAATGTGTTCTATTTTATCCACTAGCAACGCTGAGATCATTATTCATGCGTTCGTTACGTCTCGTCTCGACTACGTATTATTTTCGGGTCTCCCTATGTCTAGCATTAAAAGATTACAGTTGGTACAAAATGCGGCTGCTAGACTTTTGACAAAAACAAGAAAGTTTGATCATATTACGCCTATACTGGCTCACCTGCACTGGCTTCCTGTGCACTAAAGATGCGACTTTAAGGTTTTACTACTTACGTATAAAATACTACACGGTCTAGCTCCAGCCTATCTTGCCGATTGTATTGTACCATATGTCCCGGCAAGAAATCTGCGTTCAAAGAACTCCGGCTTATTAGTGATTCCCAGAGCCCAAAAAATGTCTGCGGGCTATAGAGCGTTTTCAATTCGGGCTCCAGTACTATGGAATGCCCTCCCGGTAACAGTTAGAGATGCTACCTCAGTAGAAGCATTTAAGTCCCTTCTTAAAACTCATTTGTATACTCCATCCTTTAAATAGCCCCCCTTTTATAGACCAGTTCATCTGCCGTTCCTTTTCTTTTCTCCTCTGCTCCTCTCTCCCTTGTGGAGGGGGAGACACACAGGTCCGGTGGCCATGGATGAAGTGTTGGCTGTCCAGAGTCGGGACCAGGGGTGGACCGCTCGCCTGTGCATCGGTTGGTAACATCTCTGCACTGCTGACCCGTCTCCGCTCGGGATGGTTTCCTGCTGGCCCCACTATGGACTGGACTCTCACTATTATGTTGGATCCACTATGGACTGGACTCTCACAATATTATGTCAGACCCACTCGACATCCATTGCATTCGGTCTCCCCTAGAGGGGGGGGTTACCCACATATGCGGTCCTCTCCAAGGGTTTTCATAGTCATTCACATCGACGTCCCACTGGGGTGAGTTTTTCCTTGCCCTTATGTGGGCTCTGTACCGAGGATGTCGTTGTGGCTTGTGCAGCCCTTTGAGACACTTGTGATTTAGGGCTGTATAAATAAACATTGATTGATTGATTGATTGCATTATAATGTGGGAATAAAAAAATAAAATCCCAATATGATTCCTAAATAACATTAATCCCACTAGGTGTGATTTTAAGGCACATAGCCTTAATTCATTCTTCATTTATGTGACTGTTCTGAACCACCTCAAATCCAACTGGTGCTCCACGCATCTTTCAATATGTTTTGTACGCATCTGGTCCCTTCCCACGCACGCGGCACTGTCGCTTTCAAAGCAATTACAGGACACAGCGACCCGATTTGGCCAATCTATCACCTGCTGTTGTTCGTCGGAACACATGGCGCTCGCCGAGGTCCCGCCCACATCTAAATTTGTCATTCACAGGTGACACGGTGGCTTTGGCCGCGGGGAAGCCCGAGATGATGAAAACCGCCAGTGTGTGCTCGGGGGGGGGGCGAGTGTGAAGATCCTCTGCTAAAACCACACGTGGTGAGAAAAAAAACAACATGTCTTATTGTAAATATTTAATCAAGCTGCACTGCAAGGGAACAAATTGTTTGTGTTTGCAAAGAGGAGGACCGAGGCAAGGCATAATAGCCACTTGGCAAACGCGGTGACAATGGACATTTAACGATTATTTTCCCCGCAATATCACAAACACTATTAGACACCAAGCCCACATGAATACACAACGAGGAATTGGCTCTAATCCACTGCTAGCACACATTGTGCATTGACCCACAATGGCGTGCATCAATCACAGGGATTACCTTGGACACGGTACAAATTGATTTGTGTCAAATTTCCAAATTGATTGTACAACAAAATATGAGCAGAGTTCTGGAGATGGTAAGCAAGCACAATGTCAAACATTGCAACAGTTTCATAAGACTCTTTGTGGTCTATTAAAATAACTATCACATACAATGTGTTTGTGCTTTATTGCTTTCTAGTAATGAGCCATTCAACTTGTACACTATATTGCCAAAAGTATTTGGCCACCCATCCAAATGATGAGAAAAAGAAAAACAATCTCTACAAACTGTTCATCAAAATAAAAACAAAAGAAGTCGAACAACGATACAAGAAGTACAAAAATAAATGAACTGACATTATAAGAACAAGCAAACGGTTATATTATTAAAAAAAAATATATGACAACAAAAACAATATAAAAGGAACTTGGAATGTTTTGAATAGTCTAATCCAGGGATCGGCAACCCAAAATGTTGAAAGAGCCTTATTGGACCAAAAATACAAAAACAAATCTGTCTGGAGCCGCAAAAAATTAAAAGCCATATTACATACAGATAGTGTGTCATGAGATATAAATTGAATTAATATGACTTAAAGGAAACTAAATGAGCTCAAATATAGCTACAAATGAGGCATAATTATGCAATATGTACATATAGCTAGCCTAAATAGCATGTTAGCATCGATTAGCTCGCAGTCATGCAGTGACCAAATATGTCTGATTAGCACTCCACACAAGTCAATAACATCAACAAAACTCACCTTTGTGCATTCATGCACAACGTTAAAAGTTTTGTGGACAACATGAGACAGAAAAAGAAGTGGCATAAAACACGTCCTAGAAAGTCGCAGAAAGATATACATGTAAACAAACTAAGGTGAGTTCAAGGACTGCCAAAATTAGTAGGACAAAACGGCGCTCGCCAAATACTCGAATCAGTGAAGCATGTTTGATATAAACAGTGTGCTTTATAACAATTAGGGAGGTTTGTGTCATGGTTGTCCTCCTACAGAAACCATATTAAAACAAAAAATATATTTTTTTTCCCCTCAACTTTTTCCATTTTTCATACATTTTTGAAAAAGCTCCAGAGAGCCACGAGGGCGGCGCTAAAGAGCCGCATGCAGCTCTAGAGCCGCGGGTTGCCGACCCCTGGTCTAATCAAACAAGGATATTCAAAGTTGACATATCCTGATTACCGTACTTTATTGATGCAAACGGTGATGATTATAATATGAGTAATGTAGTGAATAAATGTCAGACAAATTGTATTTAAATTATCAAAAAACTTTCCGTTCTGAGTTCTCAATGAACAGGCAAGAAGCGGTCTTTGTTGCACCAAGCCAAACGCTTGGAAGATTCCGCTGTGGACGATGGAATGAGACGGGAGGGGTCATCCATTGTCCTCGAAAACCTGCCCAAGCTGGATCCAGGACAAGCCCACGCCCGAGGGATCTTCTTCTTTTGTCTTCAATGTGACCGAAAACAAGGATTGTTTACATACTCCCCATTCCTGTTGTGGCAGGTGTTGTTGCGTAAACATTGAACATCTAAATAAAAGAGGAGACGAAAACCTTCTTTGTCAGAGCGTGCTAAGACACTGTAAGAGGTTACAGGTCGACGCCGTCTCACCTCAATTGAGTCCAAATTGAATTATGTCTCTGTTTGATTCCTTGCCTTTTGTCTTGTTTAATAGATGTCATCAGTGTTTGAACCTGACAATAAGTTCAATAGTTTTTTTGTAAATGTTGATCCTAAGTTGGCTGTTGATATCCCAGACAACGGAGTTACAAAATCAACTGTTGAACAGAATTCTTCGACCTTCTTCCTCTCAGCTACAAATGAGCAGGAAGTGACAAACTTTGTGCGGAAGTGTAAAAGTATCAATCAATCAATCAATCAATGTTTATTTATATAGCCCTAAATCACAAGTGTCTCAAAGGGCTGCACAAGCCACAACGACATCCTCGGTACAGAGCCCACATAAGGGCAAGGAAAAACTCACCCCAGTGGGGTAAGTGCTCCACTGACTGCCATGATATCAACATGATATTGGTTCAAAATGTTATACTGAATATTGTAAAACCCTTAATTTATATATGTAACCTATCATTCCAGACTGGCTGCTTTCCAAGTCAAATGAAAATGGCTAAGGTAACTCCGCTCTTCAAAAGTGACAGCAAACACACTTTCATTACAGACCAATCTCTCTTTTGCCTCAGTTCTCAAAAATCTTAGATAAACTATTTAACTCTCGACTTGAATCTTTTCTTGAGAAGCATCATATAATCAATGACGGTCAGTATGGCTTTAGGTCCAAACGAACAACCTCAATGGCGATAACTGAAGCTATTGAAGAAATGACTGGAGCATAAAATATTTGCAGTTGGTATTTTTATTGATCTAAAAAAAGCCTTTGATACCATTAATCATTCAATTCTACTAGATAAAATGGAACGATATGGAATTAGGGGGCTGGCTGGTGACCGGTTAAAAAGTTAATTAACAGGGAGGATACAGTTTGTAAAAATGGGTACATTTTTATCTGATACTCTTGGCATTGCTTGTGGTGTCCCCCAAGGGATTTTTTAATACATCCAAAGTACTGAAATGTATACTATTTGCAGATGACACAAATATATTCTACAGTAGTGATGACTATAATGAGCTCATAAATACAGTAAACACAGAACTAAACATAGTAAAAACATGGATGGACACAAATAAATGATCTTTGAATATAAATAAAACTATGATAGTGATGTTTGGAAATCGCAACATAACGTCTGAACAGAAAATAAGTATTGATGGCACCCAAATTGGAATCGTAAATGAGAATACATTTTTGGGAGTAATAATTGATAGTAAACTATGATGGAAACCTCATGTCAGACACATTGAAACAAAATTCTCCAAAAGCCTCTCAATTATAAACAAAGCAAAACTATACCTCAATGAAAATGCACTCCGTACTCAATACTGCACCTTGGCACTCCATATCTTACATACTGTGTTGAAGTATGGGGGAATACTTACCACAACACAATTCATCCTCCGATCATATTACAGAAAAGAGCAGTGCGGATCATTCACAATGTTGGTTATTTAGAACATACTCATAATCTGTTTTTGCAATCAAAGTTGCTCAAGTTTGATGACCTTGTTAAATATAATACATTAATAATCTTATATACAAACGTTTGTAAAGCAAATTGTTGCCGCCTAACCTACAACATTTTTTTATAAGACGAGTGCAGGCTCATAACTTGAGAGGCTTTGGATATTTCTTATTGCCGAGAGCTCACACTACTCGTAAATGTTTTTGTGTGTCTGTATGCGGAGTGAAACTATGGAACAAACTGGACTTACAACACAAGCAATGCCAAATTATTAATCGATTTAAACTATTATACAAACATTGGGTCTAGTTCAAATATAGAGATGAGGATCTTTAATTTGACCTGCTGTTGCACTCTGTCTCAAATTGTTAACATGTGCTCAATGTTTCCTTACCATTATTGCTATGTTGTCTATTACCATTGTTGGTAAATTCATTATTCCTGAGGGAACTCTCCTGAAGGAATCAATAAAGTACTATCCATCTATCTTGTTGATACAAATTTTTGTTACAGTGTAATAATTATTGTTACCTGTGATAATGCCACTATGATACAACATCTGTATTATAATCCTTGAACAAAGTAACATTGAAACTCACGTGAATAATCACTGAATGGAGAACTGGGGGTGGGATTAAATAAATGATCTTCTTCCCACTACCTTTCAGGCAAAACTGGACAATCATGCATTACATACACTGCACTATATTAATTTATATTATCATATGTTGTCAACTTTGTACTTTTTTTTTATCATTGCCTGAAATAAATAAATAAATGAAAATGAAAATGAATGTGTATAAGTACTTTTGAGCACATTCAACAATACCAATATAGTAATGATAACCGTCATAATTGTAATCACAATACCCTTGATACCAAATGTTACATCCCTAAAAAGTACTTTGCACTGAAAGCACTCATTTGTTTATTTATGTCGCAAAATTGTTATGCTTTGCCCTAAAATACTGGTCTAAATGTTCAATAATGCACCGATACATTTTTGCTTTTAATTAACTGGCATTTATATTCATTTGTATTTGTTACACAAAATACACACAAAAAGAACAAAACAAAGTATAGTAAGTAAAACTTGAAATTGTAAAAAACTCAAACGGAATTCGGAAAAAAAAAGAAAACAACTTTTTTTTAACCAGGCACTAATATGTGCTTAATTCGGTTTTCCCAATATCAATATGTCGGTACCGGTGCGGGTACCGAAACGTATTAAGCGGGGTGGACCGCTCGCCTGTGCATCGGCTGGGAACATCTCTGCGCTGCTGACCCGTCTCCGCTCGGGATGGTGTCCTGCTGGCCCCACTATGGACTGGACTCTTACTATTATGTTGGATCCACTATGGACTGGACTCTCACAATATTATGTCAGACCCACTCGACATCCATTGCATTCGGTCTCCCCTAGAGGGGGGGGTTAGCCACATATGCGGTCCTCTTCAAGGTTTCTCATAGTCATTCACATCGACGTCCCACTGGGGTGAGTTTTTCCTTGCCCTTATGTGGGCTCTGTACCGAGGATGTCGTTGTGGCTTGTGCAGCCCTTTAAAACACTTGTCATTTAGGGCTATATAAATAAACATTGATTGATTGATTGAATATATTTTTCGATACTTTTCTAAATAAATGGCATTATTGTCATTGTTTTAACAAAAAATCTTACGGTACCTTAAACATTTCGAATTGCAATCCAAGAACAATGTTGTCCTTAAATTAAATAGTGAACATACGAGACAACTGTTCTTTTATTAGTAAGTAAACAAACACAGACTCCTAATTAGTCTGCTGACATATGCAGTAACATATTGTGTCATTTATCATTCTATTATTTTGTCAACATTATTAAGGACTGGTGGTTGAAAATGAATTATTAAACTGCTCGTTCATTTTCTGTTAATATCTGCTTTTGTTCTCTTTTAACATGTTCTATCTCCACTTATGTTAAATTGTAATAAACACTTACACTTACAGGATCATACATTGGTCATATTTAAAGTCCTCATGTGTCCAAGGACATCATTCCTGAGTTTATAAACATAATATACTTTTTTTTTTAAATACGAAAAAAGATTTGGTGTCGCTAAAAAATATTGATGCAATCATAGTAGTATCGACTAGATACGCTCTTGTACTTGGTATCATTACAGTGGATGTCAGGTGTAGATTCACCCATGGCATTTGTTTACATTGTGAAGCGCCAGCTTGTTAGCAGTGACGCCAATTAGCTATTGTATCCTCCTACGGTGTGTAGTGAAGCATGTTTAGCTATTTCTCGTCCTGCAGGGATGATACTTGTAAGAAACGTACTTTATTTGTCGCCAGGGAGGCGAGGATTAGTGATTTAGAAGTAGCTAAAACACTGCTTTCAGAGCGGTGTTTCAGTGTTATAGCTTCACATTTAACATTAGTTTTTAAGCCAAAATGCATCCGTTCTCCCTTTTCCGTCTACACACTGTGTCTGCTTGTAGTACTCTGTGATTGTGCGCTGCCGAACATGCTCCTCTGCTCGTAAAACCAGCAATGTCACCGCGTGACTACGGCGTTCCATCACGCCTGTTAAAAGAAAAAAAAAGACAGGGGGAACCGGTACTTTTTAGAGGCAGTATAGTACCGTTTCAGATTCATTAGTATTGCGGTACTTTACCAGTAAAGGTATACCGTACAACCCTAATGCTTACCTTACTCTGCCCCTGTGAGTGCGGTACCGTGGTGTTGCTTTTATCCTCTCATTTCTCATTTCTTTGTCTGTGTGTTTGTCTGAAGTGAAGATGAAAAAGATAGCCAACAAATCAGCAAATAAAGGCTTTCACCAACAAACCTCTGTGATATCTGTAATTGGAAACTCAAAGTGGACTTGAGTTTGGAAGCCCATGGGCATTCTTTGTTTTCCCAAGCAGAGTGTGAAAACAAGGCTAAAACTGTATCAAATAGGCTCTTGTGGCAGGCGAGTTGTGAGAAAAGACGTATTTGATGTGCAATGCAAGCATACGTGTGTGGGCTTTAATTATTTTGGCTTGCGCCACTCAAAGAGCTTGTGAAGATCAGTGCTGCCATGAAAGAGTTGGACTGAGAAACGGAGTGCACAAACTATAAGAGCGGTGATGTGATTTCCATACTGGAGAAGAACAACAAGGAGCCGACTTCCAAATGTCATTTCGGGACGGTTTGAAATTCAATCGCAATGATTTTATTCATGAGGATCGTGTTTGTAGCCTGGAATTACAAGCACACTCGACACAATTGTGGAATAAAAGAAAACTAAAGAGCAAAATAGGGACACATAACACCTCTATAGGTGGGAATATTATCCATATTTCTGGGCAAATAACACTCAACGCAATTGAAAAGTTTAACATTTCTAAAAAAAAAAATAAGGCCGTGCGTACTGTCAATAGGAAAGTTCACACAGACTGCACCAAGCAGCACCTTGTCTGAATGTACTGAAGCTTTTCGTTCACTCAAGTTGCGTATAAAGCAAAATCCAAAATCTGCACAAATGTCAGTTTTCAGGATTTTGCTACAGAGAGCAAACATTTTTTTCTCACTTACAGAAGGGTCTGGATTGTACACACAGGCCCTTATTTGAGAATTGTTGGGAAATGATTTCCTTTTTTTTATTATGCATTGTTTACCATATCTCCTGTGCTTATTGATTACTATACAGTAGAACCTGTCCTCCTTACGACAGCGGTGTCAAACGTACGGCCCAAACAGGTTTTATCCGGCCCGCGGGATGAGTTTGCCAAGTGTAAAAATGAGCAGAAATTTTTGAATGAAACAAACTGCTGTTCTAAATGTGTCCACTAGATGTCACAATAGCAATTATTTGTATCTGTGTAGATGATGCTACATATGTACAAAATAAACCACATGATGTTAGTGCACCATTTGAGGAATATGAGCAAACTACATAAATAACATCCTGTATTTTGATTTTGACATTATTTTTTTATCTTGATAGATTGAAAATTAACACCAATGAGTTGACTGATGAGCATTATCACATAGTGTATTCAGAAAATGACAAATAAAGATAAAATACTATTAACCACAACATGTAAGTGTAAAAAAAAAATCCTGAAGTTGTATTTATTTTTAAGTTATCGTGCTGTGATTTTACCAGTCCGGCCCACTTGGGAGTAGATTTTTCTCCATGTGGCCCCCCATCTAAAATGAGTTTGACACCTCTGCCTTACGAGCTTAAAATGGTTCTGAGTCGGAGCTTTCAACTCAAAACGCACCCCACGCTTGGAAAACAAAGTAATGTACAAACGTTTGTAGGTCTATAGCTAAAGCTAATGCTAGCGAGTAAAGGTGCAGAAAAAATAAATACATCTGAAAAGTGAATATTATTCATCCCAATTCTAAATCGATTATTTATGTTTTGAAATTTGATTGAAAATAATAATAATAATACTAATTTTATGTATATATATATATATATATATATATATATATATATATATATTTATATATATAAAGCATAACAGTTAGCCAAGAGACAGCTCTTATTCAAACACACTCTTAAGTTAAAGTATAATGTATAATGTTTCAGTCAATTGTATTCTTTATTACTGAATAAGCTATCTACAAACTATATTAACATTTCTAATGACACTTTACTTATCAGTTCTTCACTATCAGAAAACAGTAAGCTATGAAAAATGTAAACATGCGACTTTGTTAATAATTTTGGTAGGGGTGTCCAAATACAACTTGTTTTCTAAAATTGTAACCTTGAGTAGAGGCCGATACAGATATCTATCTGAGGAGATATCAGCACTAATCATAAATACTTATATTACTAGTGTGTAATGTTAGAAAAGGTTTCATCAAATGATATTCAGAGATTTCAGATGCAGGCTGATATAACCATTTTTTGGATTGTTTTTTCAAGTGATATGAATATCATTTATTCGAAATACATTAAACCATTGCCACTGCCATTATTTTACAATCATAAGTACAAATTATTAGAAACACTTCTTAGTATGATAATAGTGTATACAGTGGAACCTCGATTTACAAACATCCCATTGTACAAACTCGTTTTGATTTACACACCACAGACATGCTTTATTCTATGAACCTTGTCATTGTGTGCGAATGTTTCACCCACCCATTTTGTGCCTCACAGTGCAGACATTTTGTGCCCGGCAGCACATGCATTGTGGGCGAGCTAATCGATCTGCGGTTCTCATTCAGTCAGCACAGCAATGTTGTGCAACTTTGTGTGCTTTCAAAGTGCATGCCGCTGCATGCTAAGAAGATTAACCGACAAGTTAAAGTGGATTTTATTTTATATTCCTATCTATTGTACCGTATTTTCCGGACTATAAGGCGCACTTAAAATCTTTTTTTTTCCTCAAAACTCGACAGTGCGCCTTATAACCCGGTGCGCCTAATGTAAGGAATAAGTTTGGTTGAGCTTACCCACCTCGAAGCATTTTTATTTGGTACATGGTGTCATGATAAGTTTGACCAGTAGATGGCAGTCAACCATAAGAGATAAGTGTAGGCTGCACCAATTGATGTGCATCAAAATGCGAGTATTATTATGTTGTGTGCGTATAAGGTAAGACATATCTGGCATTTTGTTCCGCAATATTATGCAAAATCTCATTTTTTACCTTCTGGTACCTGCTAATCTGTATTTGGGATCTGCATAATTCCTGAAAAATTACGTGCGTCCGCCGCAGTCGATAAGCTTCTTCTTTTTCTCTATCTTCTTGTTATGGGACATTCATTCTCCACTGTTGCCATTTCTAATATAAAGTGGTGTAAAGTTTGTACTTATATCTGTCAGTAAACTCACTATGAAAGCGCTAAAACATACCGGTGTAGTGAGTTTACATTATTCACCCAAGGAACTTTTGTTATTAGACGGTTTTTAACGGGACACATTTCCAGTGTTGTTGTTTACGGATGAGGAGATGCTGCTCCGTTATTGATTGAGGTAAAGTCTAAATGTCATAAAAACAGTTAGCTCCATCTTTTGACACTTCTTCCACTCCCGTCCTTGAATGTTGCATCGCTACAACAAAGATGTGTAGAAGAAGACGCTGTCGAAGGTGAGCCACGTAAATAAGACCGCCCACAAAACGACGCATCCAGAAGCGACTGTCAGAAAGCGGCTTGAAGATGATGTGTAAAACATCATCTATGCAAAATTTTGACCAAAGAACCACCATTACATGTTATGTAGACCACGAGGAAGTCTTTTACATTTAGAAAAAATGTATATAAATATATCATTCCTTTAATGCGCCCTATAAATCGGTGCGCCTTATATATGAAAAAAAATATTTTTTTAAATAGATCATTCATCGGCAGTGCACCTTATGCTCCGGTGCACCCGAAATACAGTATTGACCTTAAGGGATTAAGAGATTTTGTGATTCTAAACTGAGTGCACCACAGGACTAGTGACAGTGTGTGAGTGTACGTGTGAGCGCTTCTGCAGTGCGGCTACATAGGAGGACAGGTCAGCTAGTTTCTGTGGTTTTGGTTTAGTTGTTAAATAGAAAGTTGAGGTAGCACCACCTTATTATGTTTGTTTAATTTACAGTACTGTATATCACTCTATATTGTGTTCTAAGTGTACAAATGTTTACTAAAATATAGACTTGTATAGAAACTGGAACCTTTTATTCATATTTAAATAGTTTCTTATGGAGAAGTCTGCTTTAAAATACTTAAATTTATTTTATTTACGAACCTCTTTAGGAACGTAAGTTGAAGTTCCACTGTAGTTTAAGAACACTAAATTGACTATCAATATAATCTGTGTAGCATTACATTAGTAAATGCAGTCTTTTGTATGTATATTTTCTTGGTCAGCAATAATTTAAATGCAACTTATGCGCACATTTGTCAACAATCCCAAAAAGCTCAACGCTTGTTAAAGTCCTGATCTGACTTGGACAAAAAAAAAGTGTAAAAAAACTGAAAAAAACTTTTTTGTACGGTACCTCAAAAGTGAGCAAGCAGCTGAGATGAGCTCTAATGTAATAACGGTTAAGATACGCCTGGTGCTTGGGAGAGAACGCTGTGGGCAGAAAATTAAAACGATGTAATGACTTTGCAATAGAAGTACAGTGTGTCGTAAATCTTGCTTTGTGGGAAGTTATGAGACCACTTTGGAAAAGAAAACAGTATCACGCAGTGTGATGATACAAAATGGAATTAAATTTTTTTGTGTGATATGTTCGGTGGACTTGCAAGTGTTACTGATGTTGGGCTTCGACCAGTATTTTTTTTGTAAATGTCTGATATCATTAATGCCTTTTTTTCCATCTAGTGTTATTAAGATAAGATATTCCTTAGTATAGGGTTGCATGATATAGATCAGTGGTCCCCAACCTTTCTGTAGCTGCGGATCGGTCAACACATGAAAATTTGTCCCACGGACAATATATATTATATTGATATATAATGTATATATTGTGTTTTTATGTTGATTTACTAAAATTATTTTTTTTTTTTATTTTATTTAATTGTTTTTTAATTGTGCGGCCCGGTACCAATCGGTCCATGGACCGGTACCGGGCCGCCGCCCGGTGGTTGGGGACCACTGATATAGATGATATAAGCTGCACGATTTAAAAATAAATACATAAATCGATTTTTCTCTTCAAAATTGAGATTGCGAATCGATTTGAGAGTTTTACATTTAATACATAAAAATGCATACAACAGCAAAAATAAAGAGCGACGGAAGACACACAATTATTTACCGTACTTCAAGAAATATTTGGCTGCATGCAGACAGACTCAGAGCTTTTGTCTCCATCATGCTGTTAAACTGAAGAAATAACCGTTAAAAAACATACAGTGTTTATTATGTAATCATAATAGATATTAATAATGGAACTAACCATTTAAAAAAACAACTTTAATTTCTCATTACTGTGGAATTGTTTAACATTGCACCGCAATTGGAAGGTAATATCTTTTAGTCATCCTGAATTTTTTTTTAAAAACTAAAAAAAAATGGACTCTCATTTCTGTAAGCAAACATTTTACTTAAATACATATTTAACATCTTAAAGTTCATTTTTTTTGCCCCAGTTGGAAAAACAACGTCATTTTTTTTTTTTTGCCATCACGGCATTCTTGCTCATTCATATGTGTTGATGGATTGAAGCTGAAATATTACTAAATTGGGACATTTGGCTTTGTAATCATATTATTTCCTCTTACCGTATTTTCCGGACTATAAGGCGCACTTCAAATCTTTTTTTTTTTTTTTTCTCAAAACTCGACAGTGCGCCTTATAACCCGGTGTGCCTAATGTACGGAATCATTCTGGTTTTGCTTACCGACCTCGAAGCAATTTTATTTGGTACACGGTGTAATGATAAGTGTGACCAGTAGATGGCAGTCAAACATAAGAGATACATGAAGACTGCAATGTGATGGCAATATGACTCAAGTAAACACCAACATTTTATATGTTCCATTGAAAATATAGAACATTACACAAGCCACTCAAAAATATATCAAAATGTTTTAGTACGACTTTGGTAAGCTACGAAGCCGCTCCGCTTGGTGGATTGTCGGCGCATTCAACATAGGAGTAATATTATGATGTGTGTATAAGGTAAGACATATTATCTGGCGTTTTGTTCCGTAATATTATGCAAAAGCAACTTTTCTAACCTTCTGGTACCTGCTGATCTGTATTTGGGATCTGCATGAATCCTGAATAATTGCGCGCGTCCGCCTTTGTAGTCCGTACCGACTATGTAGTCGATAAGCTTCTTCTTTTTCTCTATCTTCTTGTTATGGGACATTCATCCTCCACTGTTGCCATTTCTAATATAAAGTAGTGTAAAGTTCTTACTTATAAACATACCGGTGTAGTGACTTTACTCTATTCACCCAAGGAATAATTCTGGTTTTGCTTACCGACCTCGAAGCAATTTTATTTGGTACATGGTGTAATTTTAAGTGTGACCAGTAGATGGCAGTCAAACATAAAAGATACACGTAGACTGCAATATGATGGCAATATGACTCAAGTAAACACCAACATTTTATATGTTCCATAGAAAATATAGAACATTACACATGCCACTCAAAAATATATCAAAATGTTTTAGTACGACCTTTGTAAGCTATGAAGCCGCACCGCTATCCGCGTGGTTGTTGTTAGACGCGGTGAAGGGTCTTCATCTCTCACCATTACCAAGTTAAACAGGGCCTGACTGACCTCTGCTTTGTGACCAGTTGACCCGTCCTGGATAGAATCCTTAAATAGCCCGACCTCACTTTCTACCCACAATCCTCCGCCTCACATCTGACCGCATTCACTTATTCCCCGGTGACTCTCGGCACTGATCTATGAAAGCAAAAAGAAAGCATTATCCGACTATCCTGGACTTCAACACTTGTGACGAGACCTTCCCCACCCCTCCCCGGAGCCAGTTCTCCAGCCACGCAGATAAGAAACACAAGAGTAGATGTTTGTCTTGTCCTCGACAACTTGTGATGTTCTGTGCACTGTTCTGTTTCATCAGATAAAGTGGGAAAAGGATCACACTTTCCAAAAGGAAATAGAAAGCGGTTGCAACACCTGACATGGGGCGATAAACAAAGATGTTACAGCGCCCCGTTTGTTATCTTTGCACTCTTGTTGCCATGCAGTAGGGGAACATGCCACATACCAAAGCAGATGCTGTTTGAAAAAAGGGTGTGATTGTTCTTAAGAGAGGAAGCTTTTCTTACCCGTATTTCCAGATTATAGGCGCACTGTCAATGAGCGGGTCTATACAGGTTTTTTTTCATACAAAAGGCGCACCGGATTATAGGGCGCATCAAAGGGGTCATATTATGATTTTTTTCTAAATGTAAAAGACTTCCTTGTGGTCTACATAACATGTAATAGTGGTTCTTTGGTCAAAATGTTGCATAGATCAGTGTTTTTCAACCACTGTGCCGCGGCACACTAGTGTGCCGTGAGATACAGTATGGTGTGCCGTGGGAGATTATCTAATTTCACCTATTTGGGTTAAAAATCTTTTTTGTAAACCAGTAATTATAGTCTGCAAATGATGTGTTGTTGAGTGTCTGTGCTGTCTATATAAACAAAAGGTGAGTGCCCCTAAGAAAAGGCATTAAAGCGTATGGAAGGCTATGCACTGAACTGGCTACAAAGTAAACAAAAACAGATTGCTGGACGACAGCAAAGACTTACTGTGCAGCAAAGGCAATGTACATCCGAACATGACATGACAATCAACAATGTCCTCACAAAGACGGATACAAACAACTGTAATATTCTTGATTGCTAAAACAAAGTAGATGCGGGAAATATCGCTTAAAGGAAGACATGAAACCGCTACAGGAAAATACCAAAAAAATAAATAACAAAAAGCCACCAAAATAGGAGCGCAAGACAAGAACTAAAACACTACGCACAGGAAAACAGCAAAAACCTCAAAATAAGTCAGGGTGTGATGTGACAGGTTGTGACAGTACACCTACTTTGAGACAAGAGCTATAGTGATGCATGCTTGGTTATGCTTTATAGTCATATCCAAAAATTGCGACAACAACTGTCAACTGTTTTTTGTCTTTTAATGATTCCCGCTGGTGGTGTGCCTCCGCATTTCTTCAACGCAAAAAATGTGCCTTGGCTGAAAAAAGGTTGAAAAACACTGGCATAGATGATGTTTTACAGATCATCTTCAAGCCATTTTCTGACAGTCGCTTCCTGATGTGCCGTTTTGTGGGCGGTCTTGTTTACGTGGCTCACCTTCGGCAGCGTCTTCTCCCCGTCATCTTTGTTGTAGCGGTGTCGCGTGCAAAGAAGAAGTGTCAAAAGATGGAGCTAACTGTTTTAATGACATTCAGACTTTACCTCAATCAATAACGGAGCAGCATCTCCTCATCCGTGGCTCAATAATGCAACAACAACGCCAGGAATGTGTCCCGTGGAAAACCGTCCGACCGGAACTCTCTAATAACTAAAGTTCCTTGGGTGAATAATGTTAACTCACTACAGATTTTAGTACTTTGATTGCTAGTCTACTGACAGATATAAGTAAGAACTTTACGCTACTTTATATTACAAACCCCGTTTCCATATGAGTTGGGAAATTGTGTTAGATGTACATATAAACGGAATACAATGATTTGCAAATCCTTTTCAACCCATATTCAATTGAATGCACTACAAAGACAAGATATTTGATGTTCAAACTCCAAAACTTTATTTTTTATTTTTGCAAATAATAATTAACTTAGAATTTCATGGCTGCAACATGTGCCAAAGTAGTTGGGAAAGGGCATGTTCACCACTGTGTTACATGGCCTTTCATTTTAACAACACTCAGTAAACGTTTGGGAACTGAGGAGACATATTTTTTAAGCTTCTCAGGTGGAATTATTTCCCATTCTTGCTTGATGTACAGCTTACATTGTTCAACAGTCCGGGGGTCTCCATTGTGGTATATTAGGCTTCATAATGAGCCACACATTTTCAATGGGAGACAGGTCTAGACTACAGGCAGGCCAGTCTAGTACCCGCACTCTTACTATGAAGCAACGTTGATGTAACACGTGGCTTGGCAATGTCTTGCTGAAATAAGCAGGGGTGTCCATGGTAACGTTGCTTGGATGGCAACATATGTTGCTCCAAAACCTGTATGTACCTTTCAGCATTAATGGCGCCTTCACAGATGTGTAAGTTACCCATGTCTTGGGCACTAATACACCCCCATACCATCACACATGCTGGCTTTTGAACTTTGCGCCTATAACAATCTGGATGGTTCTTTTCCTCTTTGGTCCGGAGGACACGACGTCCACAGTTTCCAAAAACAATTTGAAATGTGGACTCATCAAACCACAGAACACTTTTCCACTTTTTATCAGTCCATCTTAGATGAGCTCAGGCCCAGCGAAGCCCACAGCGTTTCTGGGTGTTGTTGATAAACGATTTTCGCCTTGCATTGGAGAGTTTTAACTTGCACTTACAGATGTAGCGACCAACTGTAGTTACTGACAGTGGGTTTCTGAAGTGTTCCTGAGCCCATGTGGTGATATCCTTTACACACTGATGTCGCTTGTTGATGCAGTACAGCCAGAGGGATCGAAGGTCACAGGCTTAGCTGCTTACGTGCAGTGATTTCTCCAGATTCTCTGAACCCTTTGATGATATTGCGGACCGTAGATGGTGAAATCCCTAAATTCCTAACAATAGCTGGTTGAGAAAGGTTTTTCTTAAACTGTTGAACAATTTGCTCATGCATTTGTTGACAAAGTGGTGACCCTCGCCCCATCCTTGTTTGTGAATGACTGAGCATTTCATGGAATCTACTTTTATACCCAATCATGGCACCCACCTGTTCCCAATTTGCCTGTTCACCTGTGGGGTGTTCCAAATAAGTGTTTGATGAGCATTCCTCAACTTTATCAGTATTTATTGCCACATTTCCCAACTTCTTTGTCACGTGTTGCTGACATGGAATTCTAAAGTTAATGATTATTTGCAAAAAAAAAAAAAAATTGATCAGTTTGAACATCAAATATGTTGTCTTTGTAGCATATTCAACTGAATATGGGTTGAATATGATTTGCAAATCATTGTATTCCGTTTATATTTACATCTAACACAATTTCCCAACTCATATGGAAACGGAGGATGAATGTCCCATAACAACAAGATAGAGAAAAGAAGAAGCTTATGACTACAGTGTCGGCACAGACTACAAAGGCAGACACGCTCACATTTTCAGGATTTATGCAGATCCCAAATACAGATCATCAGGTACCAAAAGGTAGGAAAAGTTGCTCTTGCATACAATTGCGAAACAAAAAACCAGGTAATATGTCTGCTAATGGGTGCCATTTTGCAGTCCTTATACACACACCATAATAATACTCGTATGTTTAATGCGCCGACAATCCATCAAGCAGTGCGGCTTCATAGCTTACCAAAGTCGTACTAAATACATTTTGACGGATTTTTGAGCGCCGTGCGTCATGTTCTATATTCTCAGTGGAACATTTAAAGTTTTGGTGTTGTTTACTGACATCATATTGCAGTCTACACGTATCTCTTATGTATGACTGCCATCTACTGGTCACACTTATCATTACACCATGTACCAAATAAAATTACTTCGAGGTCAGTAAGCACAACCAGAATTATGCCGTACATTAGGCGCACTGGGGTATACGGCGCACTGTCGATTTTTGAGAAAATGAAATGACTTTAAGCGTGCCTTATATCTGTTTTGAAAAAGTTTCACTGTAATTATTATACCAAATAATACACTGCAAGAATCATGTTAAATAGACAATCGATTCCGAATCGAATTGTCACCCAAAGAATCAGAATCGGATTCAATTGTTATGTTGTAAGGCTTGTTGTGAAGTGTTTGCGATTCCAAAGACGTGTGCGACCTCAGGCAGGGGGCAGGTAAGACGATTATTGACTTCAAAACACAAGGCAACAAAACATAAACTGGGTGCTAGTTTAGCGTAGCATGAAGAAAAAGTGAAAAACGTACAGTACAGGCCAAAAGTTTGACACACCTTCTCCTCATTCAATGTGTTTTCTTTATTTTCATGACTATTTACAATGTAGATTGTCACTGAAGGCATCAAAACTATGAATGAACACATGTGCAGTTATGTACTTAACATAAAAAGGTGAAATAACAGTAAACACGTTTTATATAATAGTTTCTTCAAAATAGCCACCCTTTGCTCTGATTACTGCTTTGCGCACTCTTGGCATTCTCTCCATGAGCTTCAAGAGGTAGTCACCTGAAATGGTTTTCACTTCACAGGTGTGCTTGAAGCTCTCCGAGAGAATGCATCCATAAACGTGGATGCATATGAAAAAGTGCAATATATTTATCTGTACAGTAATCTATTTATTTATATCTGCACCTTATTGCTTTTTTATCCTGTACTACCATGAGCTAATGCAACTAAATGTCGTTCTTATTTGTGCTGTAAAGACAATAAAAAGGAAGTCTAAGTCTAAGTGTGCAAAGCAGTAATCCGAGCAAAGGGTGGCTATTTTGAAGAAACTAGAACATAAAACACGTTTTCAGTGATTTCACCTTTTTTTTGTTAAGTACATAACATTCATAGTTTTGATGCCTTCAGTGACAATCTACAATGTAAATAGTTGTGTAAATGAGAAGGTGTGTCTAAACTTTTGGCCTGTACTGTACGTAGCATGAAACAAACAACAAAACCAAAAAACAAACCGTCGTCTGTAGAGAACGGCAAAAAATGGACCAGCAACTTAGGCTATGTCTACACTAAGCCGGATAACCCCTTAAACTAATAATTATTTAGCCTAAGCCTCGTTTCAGCCACACTAAATCATCGTTAAAGGTCCCCCTCCTTGGACAATTTTTTACACGGATAAGTGTGCCGTGTATTTCTTGAATCTCCGGCTTTTAGCTCTGTATGGACTCATTGATCGTTTACAAACTGAGTTCGGAGAGGAAGGGACGCCAGAAAGATGGAGGCGAGTCATCCAGACATGCCCGTGTGGAAATCACACATGAATACCTTAAGAGAAGCAAACGCGCGATTGCAGCTATTTGGGATACAACACATCTCAGACGACAACATAGACGGTTGAGCGACGGTTTTGGATAAGGCCTGGGAGCACGGCAGCCTGGTGGGATATGTTTGTCACCGAGTGTGTTGTGCCAGCTGAACGGCAAGAGAACTAGTGGTTAGAGTGTCCGCCCTGAGATCGGTAGGTCGTGAGTCATACCAGAGACTATAAAAATGGGACCCATTACCTCCCTGCTTGACACTCAGCATCAAAAGTTGGAATTGGGGGATAAATCACCAAAAATTATTCCCGGGCGCGGCCACCGCTGCTGCTCACTGCTCCCCTCACCTCCCAGGGGCTGATCAAGGGTGATGGGTCAAATGCAGAGAATAATTTTGCCACACCTAGTGTGTGTGTGACAATCATTGGTACTTTAACTTTAACTTTCGAATATGATTCTACTTAGTGAAAAACTTTGTCCCTTTGTGGAAGGGGAGACAACGAGAATGCGGGCTCCCATGGACGAGGGAGTACTACGGAAAACAGCGAATGCATTTGGACCGGCAAAGCAGACTATCAGCTATTGTCCGCCATGTATGTCGAGCGATTACTCAACGTCTAGTTTTGTACTACGTAACTATTGTGAAGCCGTGAAGTGGCTGCGGCCGTCAGGTACGGACGCCAATTTCAGCCGACAAGCAAAGTGCTTGATTGAATGTTGGAAAATGTTCTTTATCGCATTGTTTACTTCCACACGTCCATTAAAGATATGATTCATGTACGATGGCTCAGGTGTGATTCTCTAACAGCTGCTGGAGGTGAGGCAAGCAAGGTTTACTGTTACAAGAAATGTGGCAATAGTCTAGAATAGAATAGAAAGTACTTTATTGATCCCTGTGGGAAATTCATCACCACAGTTTGCTCACAATAGACAATACAAATGTAGGTATTTTTTACATGTGAATAATATAAATACAGTGTATTATACAGCATTATTCACATGTGAATAATATAAATAGTCTATTATACAGCATTATTCACATGTAGATGCTGTATAATAGACTGTATTTATGTTATTCACATGTGAATAATGCTTTAAAATTGAATAATATAAATATATTATTCACATGTGAATAATATAAATAGTCTATTATACAGCATTATTCACATGTGAATAACGTAAATACAGTCTATTATACAGCATTATTCACATGTGAATAACATAAATACAGTCAATTATACAGCATCTACATTGAAACACAGGGTAAGGATACACTTCCAGGTCAGAGGTGACTATGACACACACATTTTTTTCGCACACGCGTACTAGGTCGCGTTGCGCCTGGCGGACGGAGGGGGTGAGGGGGTCTTAAACGACCATTGTGTGTGTGTGGACACGGATAGCGTTAGGTGGGATTCCGACTGAGTGTAGTAGGGGCCTAAGACGGGGAAAACACCAGAATATAAAGGGGAGTGATTAGGGGCAGAACCAGGTGAGGACGCTGATCAATAAACAGAAATCAGGCGCGGCTAATCAGCCACCTAGCAACAAGAAAACGTAACCAAGGGAGAAAAGGAGCATGGAAAAACTAAGGAGAATAATACCCAGACTCTAACCTGGTGTGACAAATCATAATTCACACCCCTAATATGTGATTATTTTGTATCACAAGCAAGCCTCTTGTTGCGAGGGCTGCAGATTATTTTAATAGACCAATAGTCGGCGATTATTTTTTTCGATTATTTGGCGAGTCAAACGATTATTGCTTAAGATCCGCTGTACAGGTTTGAGTTTAACGTTGAGTCCGCCACTTGGTTCCACCTTATTTCTTAACCTGTTATAATAAATGAAATAAACATAATAAACATACCTAATTAAAAAAAAGTATAAAACCTCAGTGAAAAACACGACGACACACCTGTAAACATGACATTCAGTGCAAAAAGTATTTTTATCCTGGACTCCTACGGTTTAGGGCTGCAGCCATGGCCGTATCTAGCATTGAGGAGACAGAGGTCATGTCCTTTGTATTTTTTTTAGGTGACAGGAAAAAGATGATATGACTGACAGCAAATATACTTTGTGTGGGGAATCGTGTGTGGGGTAGATCATCCTCTCTCAATACACGATCTTTAGTCATGCACAGCTGAAGGCGCTCCAAGTCTAGACATGATTAGCTAGTTAGGGCTTTGTGATGACGGTCCGGCTAAAAATACTTAAAAATATTTATAATAACAATGCCGCTTATACTTGGTTAATATTTAGGTCACAACAAGTAAATGGAGTTATTGTTGGTGGTTTTCAGATGTTTTTCTGTTGTTTTTTTTAAAGGGCTTTATGAGCAGACTGGTGAGCTCCCATTCGCTGGATTGTTAGCCACCTCTTATTTGCCGTATTTTACGACTTAGAATGCATGAAAAAAATAAAAAATAATTGTTGAAACATAACTGAAAATAAACAACAGTATTTTTGCTTGTAATACTCTTCATTATTTTCCATCAACAGTTAAAACACACTTTTAATAATAATCACGTTTCATTAAACATATATTAACATTGTTGCCCTCTGTGAAACTGGCTAACACATGGCACACTGACAAAGCTTAACCTATTGTTACTATAACAATCTACAAGGTTAATACAGTTCGCTTCTCCTTCTTCCCTTACATTTATCAGCTTTCTTTTGTATTTCAAGTTATCATTACGTACATGTATTGTTGCATTTGAACAACTGTATGGTTGATAACAGAGGTAATTATAGTTTTTATTCATTATCAATAGTGTTTTTCTATTGGTATTTGCATTGCTCCATTTGTAATGTAATAATGCCCATTTTCATTTCTGTGTTATTAATATTTATTTCAATAACTGCTTCTTTGCTATCACTTTTACCATCATTTTCGTACATATCATATTCACTGATGCTGTTCTGTTGTTGTTATTATTGTTATTGATGTGTTTGTTGTTGTTCTCTCTCTGTCTCATCCCCACTATTTCCCCCTCGGTCTTCCTTTTTTTCCTCTTTCTATCCCCTCCTGCTCTGGCCCGGCTGCACCAAATGATAATATAAATCCATTATTACTATGTCAAATACAATTAAGGCAACAAGAGAAGTATCCCACACTTCTATTTTGTAAAGTAAATTTGTACAGCCGATACGGACATCTACATCAACTATATGATTTGCCTGAATAGCTGGACAGGACAAAATAAAAAAATTAAATAAATAAATAGATGAAAAAAATACAAATAAAAATGCACTTTTAACACTTGTGCATTCATTATAATGAACCTTGCCACCGTGTGCGCTCTATTACTACGTCGCCGTATTTAAAATTCTTCCATTAACCGATTAATCAAAATACAATATAAATGGAAGGTTTATATAATAAAATGAATCGATTTATCGTTTGTGCTTCTGAAGCCAACAGGGCGACGTCATCCTGAAGTGATGTCACGTTGTTATATCCTACTGATACTGTGAGGCCCTTTCTTTCAGCATGTCGCCAATATAGTTTTTAATTCCTTATTATTAATGCTTTGTACAGCCTTTGTAATGAATTCAATGCACGTTGTGATGTCATTATTCTTGCCAAATGGACAATAAATTGGTAGAGAAATCTTACTAAGAGTTTAATTTAAAAAATAGCTGCTATTACAACGCTTAGATTTCAACTACCTGTAATTGCCGTCCATCTATTACCTGGATGCTTGGTAATTTGTGTGAAAGGGGAGAGACAAACTGATAAATGCAGCCTGTTCCTCTCCTATTTCTACAGTCATTCTTGTTGATTAACCTTTGCAATAAACTGCACGGTCAATCTTGCAATTAATCCAGTTTAATCAATAGGTTAGCACATCTCCATTAAATGAGACACACTTTATTCTCAGCTAAACATGAGTTTCTATTTTATATTTCCGTGTTTAAGGAACATCTGGGGATGTTTAGTGGCTGTTTAAAACTGAATTACACATTTTAATAATCTATTGAGGGCTTTAATATGGCATACATATTTATATATATACATACATACATATATATATATATATATATATATATATATATATATATATATATATATATATATATATATATATATATATGTGTGTTTTTTTCGTTATACAGTGCTCAATATACGTTAGAGAGGCTATTTCATCCCTACAAGCCTGTTTCGCAGGTTTCTCTCCCCTGAAGAGCAGAGAAACCTGTGAAACAGGCTGGTAGGGATGAAATAGCCTCTGTGTTTTAACTAGCCTGTTTCGCAGGTTTCTCTCCCCTGAAGACAGAGGAAACTGTGAAACAGGCTTGTAGGGATGAAATAGCCTCTGTGTTTTTACAAGCCTGTTTCGTAGGTTTCTCTCCCCTGAAGAGCAGAGAAACCTGCGAAACAGGCTAGTTTCATCTGTTATCACATGGACAAATAATAATAATAATAATAATAATAATAATAATAATAATAATGAATGTAATGCACTTTACATTTATTAAAATCTCAAAGTGCTACAAAGTATAAAAAAAATAAAAAATAGAAAGTTAGAATATATAATAGAAAATTTAAATAGAAATGAAAACATGAAAAACACTAGATAAACACTAGATAAAACAGAAACATAGATACAAATAGAAATAAAAGCATGAAGATAAAACAGATAGGCAAGCAGTGTATTTAAAAACAAAAAGGCAGAGAAATTAGATAGAAGTTGTGCTAAAAAGGTGGGTTTTTAGTCCCTTATGGAGGAAAGTTCTGTGGTCAGATGAAACAAAAATGGAGCTGTTTGGCCACAATACCCAGCAATATGTTTGGAGGAGAAAAGTTGAGGCCTTTAATCCCAAGAACACCATTCCTACCGTCAAACATGGTGGTGGTAGTATTATGCTCTGGGCCTGTTTTGCTGTCAATGGAACTGGTGCTTTACAGAGAGTAAATGGGATAATGAAAAAGGAGGATTAACTCCAAATTCTACAGGACAACCTAAAATCATCAGCCCGGAGGTTGGGTCTTGGGCGCAGTTGGGTGTTCCAACAGGACAATGACCCCAAACACACGTCAAAAGTGGTAATGGAATGGCTAAATCAGGCTAGAATTAAAGTTTTACAATGGCCTTCCCAAAGTCCTGACTTAAACATGTGGACAATGCTGAAGAAACAAGTCCATGTCAGAAAACCAACACATTTAGCTGAACTGCACCAATTTTTTCAAGAGGAGTGGTCAAAAATTAAACCAGAAGCTTTTGGATGGCTACCAAAAGCTCCTTATTGCAGTGAAACTTGCCAAGGGACATGTAACCAAATATTAACATTGCTATATGTATACTTTTGACCCAGCAGATTTGGTCACATTTTCAGTAGACCCATAATACATTCATAAAAGAATCAAACGTTTTTTTGTGACCAACAAGTATGTGCTCCAATCACTCTATCACAAAAAAATAAGAGTTGTAGAAATTATTGGAAACTCAAGACAGCCATGACATTATGTTCTTTACAAGTGTGTATATATATATATATATATATATATATATATATATATATATATATATATATATATATATATATATATATATATATATATATATCCATCCATCCATCCATTTTCTACCGCTTGTCCCTTTTTGGGGTCGCGGGGGGGGGGGCTGGAGCCTATCTCAGCTGCATTTGGGAGGAAGGCTGGGTTGGGAGGAAGGCTGCGTACACCCTGGTCAAGTCGCTACCTCATCACAGGGCCAACACAGATAGACAGACAACATTCACACTCACATTCACACACTCGAGCCGATTTAGTGTTGCCAATCAATCTATCCCCAGGTGCGTATTTTTGGCGGTGGGAGGAAGCCGGAGGGAACCCACGCAGTCACGGGGAGAACATGCAAACTCCACACAGAAAGATCCCGAGCCCAGGATAGAAGTCAGGACTACTCAAGACCTTCGTATTGTGAGGCACATACACTAACCCCTGTGCCACCGGGGTTAGTGCATGCATGTATATATATATATATATATATATATATATATATATATATATATATATATATATATATATATATATATATATATATACGGTAATTAGTTTTTTAGATGGATTCTGCCAATTCTTCACACCTATTTATGCAATCAACTTTGGTCACGACACATAAAATGGATCTTGATTTCCAGTATCAGGCTATACAGGATGATTGCAAAACTAGTGGCTGATATCACTTAGTCAATACAGCCCACATGTTGATCCAACCCTGCGATAGCCTTCCTCCTAATTAGTTTTCTATCCAGCACAGGTCAAAAGGCATTGATGCCGGCAAATTCGATGAAATCCCTCTTTTCCCACGTCAATGAGCGCTCTTTTTGTTTGCCGCGTGATAGGGGAGAGTCACAACTACCGGTATGTTGCCATGTTCTCCGGGCGAGCTGCGGAGTTTAATAGAGGCAGCGATGACTTCAACAGGGACTCAAAATAAACCTGCACATTCTGAGTCCAGCAATTACTCTGTCACTATCCTGGCATTGCAATTATATGCCTCTTCTCGCTGCACTTATCATGACCAAAGATTTCCCCGTCACACCCATAAACATGCATTCATTTGGCTGATAAGCCCTTTGAGATGGGGGGTATAATTAAAAATAAGAGGGTTGTCAATTAAGGGTTAGGATAATAATTAAGACACAATGTCGGATGGGTGTTTCTAAGAAATAAATGGCAGCATTATCGCCAGCGATGAAATAGCTGACTGATTAAGAGCACAAAATGTAATAATTATACCTTAACATACCACGTCCAAAACAATTTTGATGCTACTTTGACACAATTGAACGGTAAAAATTGGATTAATTGCCATGCTTGTCACAGAGACCTGAGAGTCATCCGTGGTCTATCATCTTGGTGAATCAGCCAGGGCACCCGTCGTGGGTTGTCAGCCCTAACATCAATGCTCATGCTAGTATTGCAAACACAGTTTTTTCCCAGTATTTCCTTATTAAGTGGTGTACAAGATTGGTTGACTGGCCTAGACAGCTCAAAATGTGTTGGCCATAGCATTAGTGCTAACAACACAGAGTTAAGGTTTAAATTAAGACAAACTGAGTAGAGATTGGGTTATGGTGGCCCCTAATCGCCTAGTGGTCTATAGTGTTAGTGAATACCCCATGATTTATTATCTTAAAGTATCAGTGGACCAGCATGAAAATCGATGTGTAATTGGTAGCATTACGGAAGGGGAAGGATCCCTATGGCCCCATTCATGGGTGGATCTCGTGTGAGAAGGAGAGGATGGGTTAATCATTTTGCAATGCAGAATGCTGGAAATTATGGAAATGTCACTCTACATAGCAACTGACACTGTGGTCAAAGTTGGAAATGCCACAAAACACATTTTAAGACTATCAATCAATCAATCAATCAATCAATCAATGTTTACTTATATAGCCCTAAATCACGAGTGTCTCAAAGGGCTGCACAAGCCACAACAACATCCTCGGCTTAGATCCCACATCAGGGCAAGATTTTATATATGTATATATATATATATATATATATATAACTTGAATACACCTCACGGTGATACTTGGACACGTCCTCACTGACGGGTGTTTCGGGTCTTTAATCATCAGACACCCTCGCCCGGGCGACCCAGCCGGGGGTGATCAGACCCCGGCCTGTGTCCAAGTAGCGCACCACGGATCCCCCCTACAGATCCACAGCCACCGGGAGGCCTTTTGTGCAGCCTCTAGGATGTTATATATATATATATATATATATATATATATATATATATATATATATATATATATATATATACATACATATATACACACATGTATGTAATATATTGTTTATATATATATATATATATATATATATATATATATATATGTATGTATATATATATATATATATATATATATATATATATATATATATATATATATATATATATATGTATGTATGTATGTATGTATGTATGTATATATATATATATATATATATATATATATATATATACATGTATATATACATGTATGTATGTATATATATATATATATATATATATATATATATATATATATATATATATATATATATATATATATATATATATATATATATATATACATGTATACACACATCTTTAACTTTTTATTTAAATAAGATAAATATTTTTAAATTTATGAATTTGTGTACTTATGGTATATTTATTTATTTACCATTTATTTTTCACTATATATTATATATACATATATATATATATATATACATATATATATATCTATATATATATATATATATGTATATACATATACACATATATATATATATATATATATATATATATACACAATACATACATACATACATACATACGTACATATACACACATCTTGAACCTTTTAATAAAAAAAGATACATATTTTTAAATGTATGTATTTGTGTACTTACTTATGGTATATTTATTTATTTACCATTTATTTTTTTCACTGTTCTGTTACAAACCGAAAACAAAGACATGGGATAAAACCGCTATGATCAATTAGCTCTGCTTCTTTCTATTCTTTTTCGGACGTGCTGTAATGAAACATCTGGAAATATGTGATGCATTACATGGTATTTGTATTGTATGCATGTTTAAAATAAACTGAAACTGAACTGAAGATATTCAACACCCTACTGCCATCTGGCGACTAAAATGGATAGTGCCCCCCACCCCAAATTTGTCACGTTTCACGTGTCAGGTAAACGCAACAAATGGGCCTATATGAATCCCCATCCTACTGTAGTTTTAGAATACAATAGAGTAGAGACTTATTGTCATTGCACCTAAAAAAATACACCAAAATTAGTTTTCTATACAACCGTCCAAGAGCAGACATACAATATAAAGTTACAGGGGCTATACAGAACAGGAAAAATGATGGGTCGCCACTTATGGGGCGTGCCCCGTAAAAAAGGTAGGAAAGGTAAGCATGGGGGGAGGAGAAGAAAAAAACTTGAGATTTTAGACGGGGACGGGGGGTATACGGTATGAAGCTGTTACGCAAGCCATCATACAGCTATGAGGTTGAAAAGGAGCAGGGATTTTTACTAAGATCTAATAGCGTGTGCAATCCCCCAAAAATTGTGTGTACTATTAGCGGGCGTGTTCCGTGTGATCTACTTAGACTGCATGTACAATCGGAAAGTGGTGCAGACAGCCTTTTTTAAATGAGCATTCTGTGTGTACTATACAGCAGTGGTCCCCAACTACCGGTCCGGGGACCGGAACCTGTCCGTGACGCATTTGCTACGCATGGAAAATTGGATCAAAAAAAGCTAACAGTGTATCTACTAATGAAATATTGCCCAAAATATGAATACACAACTTTTAGAATGGAAATAGAAATCCACAGAAATGTATTCATTTTGTATGCTATATTTATCTGCCGGTCTGTGAAAATTATGCCTACATTAAACCGGTCCCTGGTGCAAAAAAGGTTGGGGACCCCTGATCTACGGAACAACACCATGGAGACACTCATTTACTACACATTCATGTTATCACTCTCCTACCTGTGGCGTTTCGTTGTGTTTTTAAACAAGCAGGGGAGATGTACCACTTTTTATGGGCATTTTAGAAGCAGTCGTGCAGTGCACCACTTTTTTTTCTTTTTTTTTTTACAAGAAAAGTGCACTCATTGGAGAGAGGCTGCACTTACTCCGACTCTAGAGGCCCCAAAAAAATCAAACTTAAAGAAGTTGTTTCAGAAAAATGTAAATATATATTGTATGAGGGTTCGATTCTCAGGCTCGGGGTCTTTAGTGTGGAGTTTGCATGTTCTCCCTGTGACTGCGTGTGTTCCCTTCCGGCTTCCTCCCACCTCCAAAGACATGCACCTGGGGATAGGTTGATTGGCAACACTAAATTGGCCTTAGTGTGTGAATGTGAGTGTGAATGTTGTCTGTCTATCTGTGTTGGCCCTGGGATGAGGTGGTGACTTGTCCAGGGTTTACCCCGCCTCCCGCCCGATTGTAGCTGAGATAGGCTCCAGCGCCCCCCGCGACCCCAAAGGGAATAAGCGGTAGAAAATGGATGGATGGGATGGATACTCTATGTGAAATAAACGAAAATCTTTAAAAACATATGAACACAAAAACACATACATTTAATTTGTTTTAATAAGTAATATATAATAATGAAAAAATAAAAATAATAATAAATCCTCCAACAGCTATAAAATTATAAAATGATGTTGCTGAACAGACGATGTTTAATACAATTTTTTCATTAGAATTAACTAAAAATGTCACACACACGTAGGACGGAGGGTTCTCGTCTGTCCACCGTCTGTGCAGTCGTGTGTGAAATAGTCAGTTTGCACGTGTGTTAAATCGATTTGCGCACGCTAAACGATTATATCTGCATCTTCTTCTCCAAGTATTTTGGGCATTTTAATGATGTTTTTATTTATTTTATTTTTTAGCCCATGCCATAGTTAATAAGCTTCTTCTTTTTCACTATCTTCTCCTTATGGGGCATTCACCCTCTGCTGTTGCCATGTCTAATATAAAGTAGCGTAAAGTTCTAACTTATATCTCGCTATGGAAGCGCTAAAAACTACCGGTGTAGTGAGTTTACATTATTCACCCAAGGAACTTTAGTTATTGGAGAGTTCCGGTCAGACGGTTTTTCATGGGACACATTTCCGGCGTTGTTGTTGCACTAATGAGCCACGGATGAGGAGATGCTGCTCCGTTATTGATTGAAGTAAAGTCTGAATATCATCCTGAAGCGACTGTCAGAAAGCGGCTTGAAGATGATGTGTACAACATCATCTATGCAACATTTTGACCAAAGAACCGCCATTACATGTTATGTAGACCACAAAGAAGTCTTTTATATTTAGAAAAAAATCATGATATGACCCCTTTAATGCACCCTATAATCCGGTGCGCCTTTTTGTATGAAAAAAGACCTGACTAGACCCGCTCATCAGCAGTGCGCCTTTTAGTCCGGTGCGCCCTATGGTCCAGAAAACTGTCAATGAGCTGGTCCACTGTATGTTAGCATTAAGCGGCATCAGATTCAACTTTTGTGTCACGCTCGCGGGGCCGCATGTTTGCGGAGGTTGTCGTGACTTCAAGATGCCGAAGAGTAGCAGCAATGCAAATTGCAGTTAAAATATGATTTTAATTCACGGGTAGGTAAACACTCTTGTGCAGTAAAGTGCACGCAAAACATAACACTAACACTTACGGTGAGGCGTGAAATGAGCGAACAGCATGCAACCAGTAGTCAATTCTCCAGCACTGACTAAAGCGAGAGGTTGGCTGATTACTAACACAAATCAGGTGGACATAACAGCGCTGCGAGGCACGAGTCAAGTTGGTGCAGGAAATGCAAGCCAAAACGAGAAGTGAAACCAAATTAAGCGCGCTAGACCGGAACTAAAGCATAAAACACAGGAAAACGTCAACAAACTCAAAATAAGACACGGCCTGATGTGACACTTTATCCTGCATGGTTGTATTATTGTTGTGTATTTAACATGATTCATACATGTATACGCACTTAATGTGTATGTACTTTCCTTAATTTTCATCATTGTGGAGACTATCAATAAACAACCTCAAGTTTTGTCATCTGTAATTTAAAGGATTGTTTGCCTATCTGCCAAAATAAATTCCAACATTAATGGAGGGCAGACTAATAGATGTAAACAAACCAGAGGTGTACAACGTGCAGCCTGTCTTATATTATAGTAATAAAATAATTTAAAAAACACACAGCAAAACAATATAATCAGAAAATTATATGTTGGTACTAATAACCACCGCATTTTCTAGACTGTAAGCCGCAACTTTTTTTCCCTACGCTTTGGACCATGCGGCTGAGAAAACGATGTGGCTTATTTATGGAACTGTCTTTGCTAATGGCCATAGTGTTTTGTATTCAACAAATGGTTTTCATATTGCACTGACAGAGACACTGTAACGGTGTGTAATTGTTTGTGCGATGTCGCCATCGTTTGGACGAGTTCGCTCACTGCATGTGCTGCGGGTTGAAAATGTACCTCCCTTTTCGTGCCTACAGCCGTCAATAAAAGCATGTTCCATTAATCACTCCAAGCAATGTTTGTACATTTTACAATATAACTAATGTCAGGCTTGCCCCTGACAGTTTGGTTGTGTTTTAGTTTTTCCTCTGTGTGTGTAGTATTTCCTGTCAGCGCTCTTGTTTTGGTTCTGTTTCCTGTTTGTCTCCTTGAGTGCTGTGTCCCCTCAGCTGTGGCTGATAGGCACCTGGCCACACCTTGTGTCAATCAGCCAGCTGCTATTTAAACCTGCCTTCCCCTCCAGTCAGTGCTGGATTATTGTCATTGTCGATGTCACTACTACCTGTCATAATACTTGTCGTTGTAGCTCTGTCTACTTTTGTTCACTCTGCTCTTGTCATAGTTCCTTCGTGTCACAGTAAGTGTTTTTGTTTCTTGTCGACAGTTAGCCTTTGTGCTATTTTAGTTCATAGCCAAGTTTGTTCTCCGCCTTTTGTTTGTTTTTTTGCTATAGTGTTAAATTAAATCATGTTTTCTTGTACCAAGCCTGCCGCTATCTCTGCATCTTGGGGTTCGCTACCAACATACTCTGACAACTAAAACACTTAATACTTACTAAACCGTCCCGAGTGTGATTTCTGGAGGAGTGTTTTCATGCATATTTGTATGTGCTATCGATATGTAATCAAGCAAGCATTTTTAGCATTAGCCAATATGCTAATATAATTACTGTCTGTGTTAGTATTATTTACTTACAATGCCAATCTTTTTGTTTTGTTTTAGCTGACTGGAGAGCTAGCTTCCGCAGCTTGCGGGTCCATGATGATGACTTCTGTTTTGTTTGATCAGCCGTTTAAAAACGATACAGCCAGGGCTATTCAAATACATAATGAAGTGGGCCGCAGTTTCAAAAGCTCAGGGGCCGAACATCGACATTTTTTATGTTCCGTCAGAAAGTGCCCCGCAGGTTATATACCTTGGAGACTGTGTTTAGTTAATTGCAAAGTAAACACATCGGCTTTCACACTGCACTGTCAATGATTCATTATTCTGCCCTCGCTACTCATTTTCAGCATGTGCAGCAAGACGGATAGTTAACAGTATCAAGAAAACGGAAGCTCCAGAAGTTTTGTTGAGGATGGATGATCCTTTTTTTGAATTATTTTCGTTTCTTCATTTCATTTCTTTACACTTATTTTATTTTAAGTTTGTAATACTAAAAATCTAAACATGAAGTAATCATTACACAATTATAACGTGCATTCTGTATTCCATCCATCCATCCATCCATTTTCTACCGCTTATTCCCTTTGGGGTCGCGGGGGGCGCTGGAGCCTATCTCAGCTACAATCGGGCGGAAGGCGGGGTACACCCTGGACAAGTCGCCACCTCATTCTGTATTATTATTCAATAAAATAGGTTTAGTGTTAATACATTCACACGATAAACTACAAATGTTTACGCATAAATAAATTAAACATAATCTACATCAAACATTGCACACAATGTCCCTTACTTAATTTTATATATGTCAGTAAATTCGCCATGAAAGCGCTAAAACATACCGGTATAGTGAGTTTACATTATTCACCCAAGGAACTTTAGTTATTAGACAGTTGATGAGGAGATGCTGCTCCGTTATTGATTGAAGTAAAGTCTGAATGTCATTAAAACAGTTAGTGCCATCTTTTGACACTTCCTCCACCCCCGTCCTTGCACGCTACACCACTACAACAAAGATGACGGGGAGAAGACGCTGTCGAAGGTGAGCCACGTAAATAAGACCGCCCACAAAACAAAGCGACTGTCAGAAAGCGGCTTGAAGATGAACTGTAAAACATCATCTATGCCAGTGTCTTTCAACCATTTTTGAGCCAAAACACATTTTTTGCGTTGAAAAAATCCGGAGGCACACTCATTAAAAAACGAAACTCAGTTGACAGTAAAAAGTCGTTGTCGCAATTGTTGGATATGACTTTAAACCATAACCAAGCATGCATCAATATAGCTCTTGTCTCAAAGTAAGTGTACTGTCACCACCTGTCACATCAGGCCCTGACTTATTTTGAGTTTATTGCTGTTTTCCTGTGTGTAGTGTTTTAGTTCTTGTCTTGCGCTACTATTTTGTTGGCTTTTTCTCTTTTTTTGGTATTTTTCCTGTAGCAGTTTTATGTCTTCCTTTGAGCAATATTCCCCGCTTTTGCTTTGTTTTGGGGACATTGTTAATTGTCATGTCATGTTCGGATGTACTTTGTGGACGCCGTCTTTGCTCCACAGTAAGTATTTGCTGTCGTCCAGCATTCTGTTTGTGTTTACTTTGTAGCCAGTTCAGTTTTAGTTTCGTTCGGCATAGCCTTCCCTAAACTTCAATGCTCTTTCTTAGGGGCACTCACCTTTTGTTTATTTTTGGTTTAATTAGACACCTTTTTACCTGCACACTTCCTCCCGCTGTTTCCGACATCTACAAACCAATTAGCTACCGGACAGCACAGACACTCAACAACACATAATTTGCAGACTATAATTACTCATTTGCAAAAACTATTTTTAACCAAAATAGGTGAAATTAGATAATCTCCCATGGCACACCAGACTGTATCTCACGGCACACTAGTGTACCCCGGCACAGTGGTTGAAAATCCCTTTTTAATGCAACCTTTTGACCAAAGAACCACCATGACATGTTATGTAGACCACAAGGAAGTATTTTACATTTGGAAAAAAATTAAAAAATATGACTCCTTTAATGTTCCCTATAATCCGGTGTGCCTTATATATGAAACAAGATGGAAAATAGACCATTCATCGGCAGTGCGCCTTATAATCCGGTGCACCCTATGGTCCCGGAAAATACTGTATATAACTTTTTTAGCGTTTATTTTTAAAGAAATACATGTTTCATAGACAATTATGCAAATTATATGATGATGTCACATTAGCCACACCCCACCACACCCCCTGACCATGCCCCCCGCTGCCCATACTTGCCAACCCTCTCGGATTTTCCGGGAGACTCCCGAAATTCAGCGCCTCTCCCGAAAACCTCTCGGGACAAATCTTCTCCCGGAAATCTCCCGAAATTCAGGCGGAGCTGGAGGCCACGCCCCCTCCAGCTCCATGCGGACCTGAGTGACGTGTCGACAGCCTGTTTTCACGTCCACTTTCCCACAATATGAACAGCGTGCCTGCCCAGTCACGTTATAACTGTAGAATGATCGAGGGCAAGTTCTTGGTTTCTTATGTGGGTTTATTGTTAGGCAGTTTCATTGACGTCCTCCCAGCGCGACAACAACACACAACAACAGCAGTCACGTTTTTGTCTGCCGTAAACAGCAATGTTGTGACACTCTTAAACAGGACAATACTGCCATCTACTGTACATGCATATGTGACAATAACATCTAGTTATTTTAGAGAGTGCAGTGCACAACTGCGCAGACAAGGAGACGAAGCAGAATGCATCATCAGAGAGGGTGTTCAGCATGGTTAGAAAAATAGTGACAGAGAATAGAACAAGGATGGACAATTGTAAATAAATGAACACTGAAATTCAAGTATTTCTTTTATTTATATATATATATATATATATATATATATATATATATATATATATATATATATAATAAAATAAATATATAGATATATATATATATATATATATATATATATATATATATATATATATATATAGCTAGAATTTACTGAAAGTCAAGTATTTATTATATATATATATATATATATATATATATATGAAATACTTGACTTGGTGAATTCTAGCTGTAAATATACTCCTCCCCCCTTAACCACGCCCCCCGACCACGCCTCCCCCCACCGCCCGAAATCGGAGGTCTCAAGGTTGGCAAGTATGCCGCTGCCACAATTAGAAAACACTGCTTATTATGATAAAACATGTAACAGTACATGCATGAAAGCATTTAGAAGATCATGTCCGACAGTAAACGCTCAACATACCAGGTTGTCCGCGGTCCTTCCTGCTGCTTTAAAGAGAACAAGCGGGGCCACTCACTCAGTCATTTGTTTGACTGACGTATGCAATAACCCGTGTCGGCAGAAATGTCACTCAATGAAAATATCTCAACGCCGACAAGGGGGAGCGTTCTCACCGCCATTGCTGTCACAAAGAGGCAAGAAGCGAATGAAACACCGGAGACAAACCTGGAGGTGTCACGCGGGGTCGCATTAAAATAAAATGGAAAAAAAAGAACAAGGTGACATAAAAGGCTAAACGTGAGGTCGTGGAAGTGCAGATTTCAGAGGTCGCCGACTTATAAGCAGTCATAAGGGGGAATCGGTCCAATGTCTGGGATCACTGAGGAGAGGAAAGAAGAGAAGTAGGCGATGGTAACAAGGCTCCATCAGCCTCATTAGGTTGCAGTGAAGCTCCAACCTAACAACCAGTCTTGTCTCATGTGGGGCACACACACACACACACACACACACACACACACAAACACACCTTTCTGAACGCTTTTCCATTGCACACCTTGTACACACAAAGGCGAGGCTGCACAAAATGATGGCTCCAAGTAAATATAATGTAGGCGCCACTGCATCTAATTACGGGGCTTTATCATTCAGATGAGGCGAAATGATTTGTTTTCGCAGATCGTGACCCGTGTTCTCACTTTATCAGGAAGGAGTAACATGCACACCCATGTTGGCTGTAACAAAAACCACACAAGGATATCCAGGAATTAAAGTGACGGATAAAATGATTGCTTTTGCATTTTAACCGTTGTGTAAGCCAGGGCCCCAAACGGGCTTATATGTGTTCCTTATGTTAAGAGTGTTTGAGTTTATTTGGAAAATGCAAGGATACAACATGATGCATCACAATTTCCAGTTTCTCTATTCAACATGTTCGAAAAGGAGTAGGAAGACGCAGAGCTCATTTAAACCTACCCCTTTTCCTTTACATAGCAGTTGCTAACACTTTTGTTCACTTCCTGTTCTCAATTTATGCACAATATACACCATAAGTAATCACATTAAAAATAAATGAATAAATAAATACATAATAATCAGTGAAGTAAGTTATATTCCATATGGTGAAATAAGTACGATTATATAGAAAATGAATGGATGAATGAAATAAATTCAGAATGTTTATCATGGTTCTTCTTCTTTGTACTTTGTAAACACTTTAAGTTTGAAAGGTTTCTTGAATTGGATCACATTATATTCTCTTATTGTTCTGTTACAACTAAAAGTTGTAAACTCTTATTGTTGAAGTGTGTTGAGCTTATTGCTTCTCATTTAATTAACATTATTACATGTGTATCTGTCGCCATCATGTGGTCAGGGAAGTTACTACATCTTTGAGAAGTGTGCATTTTGAATCAAACTTTATTGACCGGAAGTTGCATAAGCCAAGCAGAGAAATCTACGGTGCCAGCACGTACTTTATGGTGGTTCTTTTCGAAGAAATACTGCATATATGGGATGATGTATGATGAGATCTTTGTCATGCACATTAGTGATATTTTGCGATGTCATCTAAAATGGCGTCGTAGTACAAATTCACTTTGTTTACCTTCTCATGCCTTGTAAGGTAGCATTACAGCATTTATATGAATACATTTGCATAACATATGTATATATTGACTGTATTGTTTGTCTTTTTAGTTTCACCCTTTTGAATGTCAATAAACCTGCTGACAACGCTCATCGGTCTCCTGAGTCCTGACCAGTGTTGGGTTAGTTACTGAAAACCAGTAACTAGTTACAGTTACTAGTTACTTTATTTCAAAAGTAACTCAGTTACTAACTCAGTTACTTACACCAAAAAGTAAATCGTTACTGTGAAAAGTAACTATTTAGTTACTTCTTTTTTTTCAAGGCTCCCATTTGTGATTTCACAATATGGCACAGATTTATGACGGTGTCGGCTTTGTTTATACGGCCACCTTTAGTGTGGCATGCAGTGTTGGGTTAATTAATGAAAACCAGTAACAAGTTACAGTTACTAGATACATTATTTCAAAAGTAACGCAGTTACTAACTCAGTTATTTACACCAAAAAGTAATGTGTTACTGTGAAAAGTACCTATTTAGTTATCTTTTATGTTATTTTTTTTAAGGCTCCCATTAATGCCCTTTTAGCCTTCATTTCAGTACTGTTATTGCAGTGGAGAATAATACAATCCGTTGATCAACTAGACATGCATTTGCATCACTGAACTCAGAAAGCAATGTGGTCTACATACAACACACAAAGACAAAGATATGTTTCAAAGGGCCAATTTATTACAGGCCAGAACAAATTGACAATTATTTTCTTTGTGCTCGCCAAAAGAAAAGTAGTGAGAATGTTAAGACACTCGACTTCTGGCTTCACCATGATGTCATGTTAGTTGTTGTGAGAGTAGCGTATGTGTGTGTGTGTGTGGCCCTTTAAAGGCCTACTGAAATGCGATTTTCTTATTTAAACGGGGATAGCAGGTCCATTCTATGTGTCATACTTGATCATTTCGCGATATTGCCATATTTTTGCTAAAAGGATTTAGTAAAGAACATTGACGATAAAGTTCGCAACTTTTGATCGCTGATAAAAAAGCCTTGCCTGTACCGGAAGTAGCAGACGATATGCGCGTGACGTCACAGGTTGTGGAGCTCCTCACAGCCACACATTGTTTGCAATCATGGCCACCAGCAGCGAGAGCCAGAGGTGGGACCAAGTCATTGTTTTGCAAGTCACAAGTAAGTCTCAAGTCTTTGCCCTCAAGTCCGAGTCAAGTCCCGAGTCAAGACAGGCAAGCCCCGAGTCAAGTCCAAAGTCAAGACTGGAAAGTCTCAAGTCAAGTCCTAAGTCCTGCATTTTGAGTTTCGAGTCCTTTCAAGTCCTTTTAACCACAGACTAATATATTAACACAGATTGTGTATGCTTTTCAAACGCTGTATTTATTTATTAAAACAAGTGCATTTTAAATTGCAGGAAAGAAAATTGTGCTGACATTGCACTTCATAATAGCACTATTAACCAGTCATTTTAAACATTAACTCATTCCTTTACAGAACAAACACATTGAAAAATAAAGTGCAAATGTACTTATTTGTACAAAAGTGTTAACATTGAAAAAACATGACATATACGTGAACATAACAAATAAGTTGTACTTTTTATATGTCAGGGCCCTATGCTGCATTGCATTTGCAAAAGACCAAATTAGCCAAGAGTCTGTCAGTCATTTGTGCACGATGGGGGCGTAGTATGATGCCACCATGGCTGAAAACTCGCTCCACTGGAGCACTGGAGGCAGGCACTGCCAAGACTCTCATGGCCACTCGGAACAGTGACGGAAGAGTCTTCATGTTCAATGCCCAGAACAAAAGGGGGGAGAGAGTTTTTTTGGGTTGGTGCACTACTTGTAAGTGTATCTTGTGTTTTTTATGTTGATTTAATTAAAAAAAGAAAAAAAATATATATATAGTTCTTGTGCGGCCCGATACCAATCGATCCACGGACCAGTAGCGGGCCGCGGCCCGGTGGTTGGGGACCACTGAGGTAAACAACCAACAGTATGTCAGAAAGCTAGCTAAAACGGTACACTTATTCATAATATAGTATACATTTTAACTGACCTTTATTTTACTATTTTTGTCTTTTTTTAGGTGGCTAAAATACGCGGTGCTGCTGACCGCCGTCTAACGTTACGTGTGATATATTGACTAACGTAACCCTGCTTAAAAAAAAATCACTGAACAAAAAGTATGAATAAGGTAGTGAACTGCAACAGATTCCCGTGTTTGCAATAACGTTATAACGTTAGCAGTGAGTTTACAGCCTCACTGATTTAACTACACAGCAAATAAAAGTCACGTTACTTAGCCAATAAACGTTATCTTACATTCAAAACTTACCGTTCTTCATGCAACTTCAAATGCCGGACGAAGTTGGAAGTTGTTGCCTCTCCATCAGTCATTTTCGAACCGCATGTGTTGCATATTGCAAACCGTTTTGTGTTGACCACCTCGTAATTTTTATACCCAAACGAAATTATTTTAGGTATCATTTTTTGTTCACTGGCGTGTGGTTTGGACATGTCTTCTTCGTTGGTTGTCCTGCAATTTGATTGGATGAATGCTGTGTGATGAAAACAAAGTAGATCTAATTCTATTGGCTGTTGTACTGACAGCACACAGCTGACACACGCAACGCTGATAGACAAGTACACAATGAAAAATACGGAGCGCTCCCGAATAACTTTTTCATCTTTGGGTTTTGGGGAAAGTAGCAAGTCATGTCAAGTCATGTCAATTCAAAAGGCTCAAGTCCAAGTGAAGTCACAAGTCATTGATGTTAAAGTCTAAGTCGAGTTGCAAGTCTTTTTACATTTTGTCCATCCATCCATCCATTTTCTACCGCTTATTCCCTTTGGGGTCGCGGGGGGCGCTGGAGCCTATCTCAGCTACAATCGGGCGGAAGGCGGGGTACACCCTGGACAAGTCGCCACCTCATCACAGGGCCAACACAGATAGACAGACAACATTCACACTCACATCCACACACTACGGCCAATTTAGTGTTGCCAATCAACTTATCCCCAGGTGCATGTCTTTGGAAGTGGGAGGAAGCCGGAGTACCCGGAGGGAACCCACGCAGTCACGGGGAGAACATGCAAACTCCACACAGAAAGATCCCGAGCCCGGGATTGAACCCAAGACTACTCAGGACCTTCGTATTGTGAGGCAGATGCACTAACCCCTCTGCCACCGTGTCAAGTCGAGTCTAAAGTCATCAAATTCATGACTCGAGTCTGACTCGAGTCCAAGTCATGTGACTCGAGTCCACACCTCTGGCGAGAGCAATTCGGACCGAGAAAGCGACGATTTCCCCATTAATTTGAGCGAGGATGAAATATTTGTGGATGAGGAAAGTGAGAGTGAAGGATACAGGGCAGTGGGAGCGATTCAGATAGGGAAGATGCTGTGAGAGGCGGGTGGGACCTGATATTCAGCTGGGAATGACTAAAACAGTAAATAAACACAAGACATATATATACTCTATTAGCCACAACACAACCAGGCTTATATTTAATATGCCACAAATTAATCCCGCATAACAAACACCTCCCCCCTCCCGTTCATATAACCCGCCAATACAACTCAAACACCTGCACAACACACTCAATCCCACAGCCCAAAGTACCGTTCACCTCCCCAAAGTTCATACAGCACATATATTTCCCCAAAGTCCCCAAAGTTACGTAGGTGACATGCACATAGCGGCACGCACGAACGGGCAAGCGATCGAATGTTTGGAAGCCGCAGCTGCATGCGTACTCACGGTACCGCGTCTGCGCATCCAACTCAAAGTCCTCCTGGTAAGAGTCTCTGTTGTCCCAGTTCTCCACAGGCCAATGGTAAAGCTTGACTGTCATCTTCCGGGAATGTAAACAATGAAACACCGGCTGTGTTATCCGGCACAACAGTCAAGGGGGGCATTCTACGGTGGGGTGCGTTATCCGGCACAACACCTGCCGCAATACACCGCTTCCCACCTACAGCTTTCTTCTTTGCTGTCTCCATTGTTCATTAAACAAATTGCAAAAGATTCACCAACACAGATGTCCAGAATACTGTGGAATATTGCGATGAAAACAGACGACTTAATAGCTGGCCACCATGCTGTCCCAAATTGTCCTCTACAATCCGTGACGTCACGCGCAGGCGTCATCATACCGAAACATTTTCAGCAGGATATTTTGCGCGAAATTTAAAATTGCACTTTAGTAAGCTAACCCAGCCGTATTGGCATGTCAGAATCAGAATCAGAATCAGAATCAGCTTTATTGTCATTACGCAAGGTAACGAGATTGAGGCCATTCCATACAGTGCGATGTGTGCATGCTAGAAAAACAATGTGCAAATATATAAAAATATAAAGTGCAATGAATATGGTGTGAAATGAATATATACATGAAAAAAAACAAAAAAAAAACAGGGTGGTTGGTGGAATGGGTTATTGCACCGAAGAGAAGGCAGTTATGAGGGACAATGGGGCAGTCCGTTCAGGATGGTTATGGCCCTGGGGAAGAAGCTGTTCTTTAGCCTGTTTGTTTTGGTTTTAATGCACCTGTAGCGCTTCCCAGAGGGCAGCAGGTGGAACAGGTCAGAGCCAGGGTGGGTGCTGTCCTTGATGATGGCACTGGCTCTGTTGAGGCAGCGGGAGGTGTAGATGTCCGTCAGAGAGGGGAGAGGGCGGCCGATGATCTTCTGAGCCGTCTTGACCACTCTTTGCAGCCTCTCCCTGTCTGCTGCAGTGCAGCTGCCGTACCATACCGTAATACAGTAGGTCAGCAGGCTCTCGATGGACGAGCGGTAGAAGGTCAGCAGCAGGTCAGGCTTCAGGTTGTACTTCCCGAGGACTCTAAGGAAGTGTAGCCGCTGCTGAGCCTTCTTGATGATTGATGTGGTGTTGACTGTCCAGGAGAAGTCATTAGAGATGTGGACTCCAAGGTACCTGAAGGTGTGGACCCTCTCTACACGCTCGCCGTTGATGTAGAGGGGGGCAGGGTCGGTGCTGCTCCTCCTGAAGTCGACGATGATCTCTCTGGTCTTGCTGGTGTTGAGAGCGAGGTTGTTCTCCGAAGACCAGGCCGTCAGCTTCAGGACCTCCTCTCTGTAGGCAGCCTGTGTTGCAATGTTAAGATTTCATCATTGATATATAAATTATCAGACTGCGTGGTCGGTAGTAGTGGGTTTCAGTAGGCCTTTAAGATATGACAGCATGTAAGGTGAGTGAGGTCAGTGAGTGAGTGGGCAAGAGAAGTGAGCGGGCGGCGACAGTGAGTGCCTGCAGGTGCTCTAGCTTGGTGGATGGCTGCGTCCAATAAAGTCACAAAGTTGCAACAAACCGCCGGCCTCGTCATTCGCCCTCAGCTGTAAAGACCCACTTCCGGGTAAAGTGAAGGTTGTTAGCCCCGAAGTACATAGGCCCTGGAGGAACGTCTCCCCTGCGACCCTCGACTACGGTATGAGAGGCCTGCCCGCCCCCACCCACACAAAGCACGCCTCTTCTTTTCCACCGCAGTCCGCAGCGCTCCAATAAAACACACTCAGATCTTCTGTTTCTAGCCGATACGACATCAAGAATAACGTAAAATAACGTAGTAACGCATCATGTAGTAACGGTAACTGAGTTACTGAATATAAAAAATAACGCGTTAGATTACTAGTTATCGCCAAAACTAACGGCATTACAGTAACGCGTTACTTTGTAACGTGTTAGTCCCAACACTGGTCGTGATGTAAGAAAGGTGTTAAACAGCCCTTGCATCAGACATGCACCCCTAACGGCACAGTGAAACGGCGACATCCAAGCAGACAGAGGTAACACAGTCGTCGCACGCTATAATGAAGTTGACCACTAATACGCCACAACGCTACAACGCACACGGCATACAGCAGTGATTCATCAGTCATCATCTAGTCCAGTGTTTTTCAACCTTTTTTGAGCCCAGGCACATTTTCTGCGTTGAAAAATTCTGGAGGCACACCACCAGCAGAAATCCTTAAAAAACGAAACTCAGTTCACAGTAAAAAGTTGCAATTGTTGGATATGACTATAAAGCATAACCAAGCATGCATCACTATAGCCTTTGTCTCAAAGTAGGTGTACTGTCACCACCTCTCACATCACACCGTATTAGTTTTTTGCTGTTTTCCTGTGTGTAGTGTTTTAGTTCTTGTCTTAAGCTCCTATTTTGGTGGCTTTTGCTCTTTTTTTGGTATTTTCCTGTAGCAGTTTCATCCTTTGAGCGATATTTCCTGCATCTACTTTGTTTTAGCAATCAAGAATATTTCAGTTGTTTTTATCATTCTTTGTGGGGACATTGTTGATTGTCATGTCATGTTCGGATGTACATTGTGGACGCCGTCTTTGCTCCGCAGTAAGTCTTTGCTCCACAGTAAGTCTTTGCTGTCATCCAGCATTCTGTTTTTGTTTACTTTGTAGCCAGTTCAGTTTTAGTTTCGTTCTGCATAGCCTTCCCTAAGCTTCGATGCCTTTTCTTAGGGGCACTCACCTTTTGTTTATTTTTGGTTAAAGCATTAGACACCTTTTTACCTGCACACTGCCTCCCGCTGTTTCCGACATCTACAAAGCAACTATCTACCGGCTGCCATCTACTGATATGGAAAAGTATTACACGGTTACTCTGCTGAGCTTTAAACAGCACCGACACTCAACAACAACACATCATTTGCAGACTATAATTACTGGTTTGCAAAAAATATTTTTAACCCAAATAGGTGAATTTGGCACACCAGACTGTATCTCACAGTGGTTTAAAACCACTGATATAGTCCACCCCACCATGTCCAGCAAGGCGTCACCCTTAAAGACCCGGTCCGATGCTTCGACGAACTCCTCCACAGGTTCTGCAGCAGCTAGGCCAAGAGCGAAAGCTCAGGTAGCCAAGGCCTGCCTCAGTTTTGCAGCAAAAGAAATGGACTTAAAAGTAGAAAAAGCTAAAATAGAAGCATCCATTGAATTTCTTCAACATGAAAAAGATGTTGCATCTGCTGTTGCTGAAGCACAGGCATTAGAAACAGCTGTAATCACACAGGTAGAAGCACGCAGCAATCCTTGTTCTTTTGTCACATCTGAACGTAAAAAGCAATATGTCCTCAGCCAAGCTAAATTTGTAAAAGAGGGAAAAGATGTTGTCACACAGCCATCTCAATGTGAAAATGCTCCTCAGAGCAAGTCAAAGCTCACTAGCAATCAATTACTTCAGCCAACAAAACAAAGTGACTCTCAACAAATTCCCTTTGGCCCTCCTAATGATCTTAAAAACTTCCAAAACCCCTCAGTCATTTCTTCCTCTCCTCACATCCACAACAATTACAGTGCAAGTTGGTCAGATCAGGTATCAGCATCTAACTTCCATGATGTGCGGCTTTCATGCCAAGAGCCTAAAAACTCTAATGTGAGTGACTTCATTCGATACTTTCCCCGCCGGGAAATAGTAGCAAGAGGACTACTGCAATTTAACCTCTAAATTTCAGAGCTTGGAAACGCTCCTTTAAAAATGCAATAAATGGATTAGATTTAACAACAAGTGAGGAGATGGACTTCAAAACCGCAATAAAAGTACACCTCCAGGCAACTTCAACCCTAAACTAACACTCTCCCCGGATTGTTATTAATAATCAATCAAATGTAAATAATCAAATGCAGATATTTTTCTTATGCCTTCTGATCTCTCTCTCTCTCTCTCTCTCTATGTCCACAACTTGCTGAACATATCCTACCAAGTCAGACCTACACTGTTTCAATATCCATTTCTCTGTTCTCAATTGTTGATGACTGATGATAACAACCAAACCTAACCGCCCCCCAGCCCCCCCACACCTCGAATTGTAAATAATGTAAATAATTCAATGTATACACCCTGATGATTATCTTGTGTGATGACTGTATTATGATGATAGCATATATGATAGTATATATCTGTATCATGAATCAATTTAAGTGGATCCCGACTTAAACAAGTTGAAAAACTTATTCGGGTGTTACCATTTAGTGGTCAATTGTACGGAATATGTACTTCACTGTGCAACCAATTACCGTAATTTCCGGAATATAAGGCGCACTTGACTATAAGCCGCACCAGCTAAATTTAGGGGAAAATACAGATTGCTCCATATATAAGCCGCACCCGACTATAAGCTGCAGGCGTTTTGATGTGTAAATACCGTAGTATATAGGGGTTCCTGCTACCACGGAGGGGATTGTCGGGACCGAGATGACTGTTTGGGAACGCAAAGCGTCCAATTTATTAACAATAAATCTTTCAATCATTCAATCAAACTTTCACATCTTTGACATGGCGAACATGATTCATTGATGTCAAGGGTACGTGCAGCAGCTCTATTTCCTTCTTTGACAGCCAGATCGATAGCCTTTAACTTAAAAACAGCATCATATGCACTTCTCCGTTTGTTTTCCATATTGAGGGTGTTTGCATGAACACTTCCTTCGCGCAAACTGTCGCTGACGCTCTCCTACTCTTTGTTTTGCTCTCGTTACCTGGCGCCAGATGTCTGCCTCGGTCTCGCGCATCCTCGGTAGTGCGCGCCCCTGGTTACCGTAAGCCGTAGAAAAGCCGCACCGTTGTATAAGCCGCAGGGACCAGAACGAGGGGAAAAACTAGCGGCTTATAGTACGGAAATTACGGTAGTAAAAATCTCAATCAATCAATCAATCAATCAATCAATGTTAAAGTGGCTTGGCAAAGAATCCTCTGAACACGTAGAACAAATTAGAGCCATACACATTACCAACCCAACCAAAGGTCTCAATGGGACAGGCTTGAGCAATGTTATGGCTCAGCTGAAGTGATTGAGGATACACTCTTCAAAAGAATTGATATGTTCCCCAAAATCACATCCAAAGACTACACAAAACTAAGGAAGTTTAGTGACCTGCTCATGGAAATACAGAGTGCTAAAACTGAAGGAGACCTTTCTGGTCTTCTGTTTTTGGATACCGCAAGAGGATTAAATCCAATTGTGCAGAAACTTCCCTTCAATTTGCTAGAGAGGTGGATCACAGTAGAAGCTAATTACAAACGCACACAACGTGTCCCCTTCCCACCATTCAATGTTTTTGTAGACTTTGTAACGCAGGAAGCTAACTCAAGAAATGACCCCAGCTTTAACTTTACATCGTTCCCTGACGTACCCAAACTCGACAAACTGCCTTGGAGAGCATATAAACAAAAATAAATTTCAGTGCACAAAAGTGATGTTGTCTCCCGTTACAATTTAGATACACAAAGAACGGCAAACAAAGCTGTAGACAGCGACAAGCTTTGCCCAATTCACTTGGAACCTCATCCCCTCTCGAAGTGCAGATCATTTCGAATGAAAACACTCGATGATCGAAAAACATTCGTAAAAGAGAACCACATTTGCTTCAAATGCTGTTCTTCATCTACACACATTGCAAAAAACTGTATGGTCAAGATACAGTGCTCTGAGTGTCTTGATGAAAAACACTGCACTGCTCTTCACCCAGGATCAGCACCCTGGCTTAAAGAAACTGAAACTGCAGCAGAGTATGGCGGGGAGTGTGACTCCGCTAAGTCGGAGGAGATCACGTCCAAGAGCACACAGGTTTGTGGCGTGAACGAAGCAGGCAAATCCTGCTCTAAAATTACCGTATTTTTCGGAGTATAAGTCGCACCGGAGTATAAGTCGCACCTGCCGAAAATGCATAATGAAGAAGGAAAAAAACATATATAAGTTGCACTGGAGCCTGGCCAAACTATGAACAAAACTGCGACTTATAGTCCGAAAAATACGGTAGTCTTGTTAAAGTGTACCCAGCAGGCCATCCTGAACAAGCAGTAAGGCTCTCTGCCATCCATGATGAACAAAGTAACAGGTCGTTAGTTTGTCCTGAGTTCTTTGAATTGTTCAATGACCGTGGCCTTAGTTCCCCTTACTCACTAAGGACATGTGCTGGTACTAAAGAAGCAATGGGCAGGAGAGCTACAGGATATGTAGTGACAGCCATAGATGGTTCAGTCCACATAACATTGCCTAGCCTCATTGAATGTAGAAATATCCCAAACGATATAGAAGAAATTCCCACACCCAGTGCAGCTATGCAACATAGTCACCTAAAGTCAGTAGCTCACCTTATCTCTGACCTGGACTCTAATGCCCCTATACTCATGCTTCTCGGACGGGATGTTTTCAGAGTTCACAAAGTCCGTAAACAGATAAGTGGCCCTAACAACGCACCCTATGCACAAAAATTGGACTTCGGGTGGGTCACAGTAGGAAACGTGTGTTTAGGTGATGTCCACAAAACTCTCGCTGTGAAGATGCTGTTCACAAATACAACTGAGAAGGGGCGTCCTACAATGTTTGAGCCATGCCTCAATGTATTTAACGTAATAGAGAGACATTGTGAGATACAAGTTCCATTCAGTTTCAGTACTCAACTTGTGGATAGCGCTTGTGAACCCGATCATTTAGGATGTAATGTGTTCAAACAAACCAGACATGACAATTACATCGCACCCTCCATTCAGGACAAAGCCTTCTTGAAAATAATGGAAGAAGGACTGCAAAAGGACACAGACAAGAGCTGGACAGCTCCATTACCATTCAAGTCGCCACGTCAAAAACTCCCTAACAACAGACCGCATGCCTTGAACCACTTAATGTCTCTTGTTCGTAGCTTTGAAAGGAAAGAATAAATGAAGGAATACAATGATTTGCAAATCCTTTTCAACCCATATTCAATTGAATGCACTACAAAGACAAGGTATTTGATGTTCAAACTCATAAACATTTTTTTTTTGCAAATAATAATTAACTTAGAATTTCATGGCTGCAACACGTGCCAAAGTAGTTGGGAAAGGGCATGTTCAGCACTGTGTTACATGGCCTTTCCTTTTAACAACACTCAGTAAACGTTTGGGAACTGAGGAGACACATTTTTTAAGCTTCTCAGGTGGAATTCTTTCCCATTCTTGCTTGATGTACAGCTTAAGTTGTTTAACAGTCCGGGGGTCTCCGTTGTGGTATTTTAGGCTTCATAATGTGCCACACATTTTCAATGGGAGACAACTCTGTACTACAGGTAGGACAGTCTAGTACCCGCACTCTTTTACTATTAAGCCACGTTGATGTAACACGTGGCTTGGCATTGTCTTGCTGAAATAAGCAGGGGCGTCCATGGTAACGTTGCTTGGATGGCAACATATGTTGATCCAAAACCTGTATGTACATTTCAGCATTAATGGTGCCTTCACAGATGTGTAAGTTACCCATGTCTTGGGCACTAATACACCCCCATACCATCACAGATGCTGGCTTTTCAACTTTGCGCCTATAACAATCCGGATGGTTCTTTTCCTCTTTGATCCAGGGGACACGACGTCAAAAGTTTCCAAAAACAATTTGAAATGTGGACTCGTCAGACCACAGAACACTTTTCCACTCTGTATCAGTCCATCTTAGATGAGCTCAGGCCCAGTGAAGCCGACGGCGTTTCTGTGTGTTGTTGATGAACGGTTTTCGCCTTGCATAGGAGAGTTTTAACTTGCACTTACAGATGTAGCGAACAACTGTCGTTACTGACAGTGGGTTTCTGAAGTGTTCTTGAACCCATGTGGTGATATCCTTTACACACTGATGTCGCTTGTTGATGCAGTACAGCCTGAGGGATCGAAGGTCACGGGCTTAGCTGCTTACGTGCAGTGATTTCTCCAGATTCTCTGAACCCTTTGATGATATTACGGAGCGTAGATGGTGAAATCCCTAAATTCCTTGCAATAGCTGGTTGAGAAAGGTTTTTCTTAAACTGTTCAACAATTTGCTCACACATTTGTTGACAAAGTGGTGACCCTCGCCCCATCCTTGTTTGTGAATGACTGAGCATTTCATGGAATCTACATTTATACCCAATCATGGCACCCACCTGTTCCCAATTTGCCTGTTCACCTGTGGGATGTTCCAAATAAGTGTTTGATGAGCATTCCTCAACTTTATCAGCATTTATTGCCACCTTTCCCAACTTCTTTGTCACGTGTTGCTGGCATCAAATTCTAAAGTTAATGATTATTTGCAAAAAAAAAATGTTTATCAGTTTGAACATCAAAAATGTTGTCTTTGTAGCAAATTCAACTGAATATGGGTTGAAAATTATTTGCAAATCATTGTATTCCGTTTATATTTACATCTACCGTATTTTTCGGAGTATGAATCGCACCGGAGTATAAGTCGCACCTACCGAAAATGCATAATAAAGAAGGAAAAAAACATATATAAGTCGCACTGGAGCCCGGCCAAACTATGAAAAAAACTGCGACTTATACGGTAGTCCGAAAAATACGGTAACTTAATTTCCCAACTCATACGGAAAATGGGTTTGTATAAGCAGAAGTTCATCCTCTGTATATTTAGCTTCAAAAAGGTAAGGTTGGGAATCCCCGTTTGTACCGAAACAGTGCCATGATTAGAAAACACTCATTTACGGCTTCCTGTTACATTCCAAAAAATATGTCAGGTTAATTGTTACTAACCCAGATAATGCACAACCAAGATGAGCAATTCCCCACCTAACTTTGTATTTATCCAAAGCTTTAGGCAAAACAACATGTTGAACAAGTTGTATCAGTGATTCTCAATTAATTCCTGTCATGCTCCCCTTAGGGGGAAAACAATGAATGCCACATTCAATTGAATACTAGTGAAACACTAAAAATATCTATGTATATATATGTACAAACCACTGTATGAGTTGCTGGCACCGGTATTCTGCATACAGTCACTTTATTATTAAGCTAGATTCATAAAATTAGCAGAGATAATATCTGCAACAACTTCAAAGAGCCTCACTGCGCCCCGGAGAGGGGTCTTCCCCATTTTTTGATCACTACTGAGTTACCAGAAGCCACATGACATGTATTCACAATTCAACAAGTCCAAAAAGTAGAAGAACAAATTACAGCTGAAAAAAAAAAAACTAATTAAAGAAGATAAATAATGAAAACAATTGAAAAAGAATGAAAACAATGTTTATATTTTATATATATATATATATATATATATATATATACAGTACAGGCCAAAAGTTTGGACACACCTTCTCATTCAATGTGTTTTCTTTATTTTCATGACTATTTACATTGTAAATTGTCACTGAAGGCATCAAAACTATGAATGAACACATTTGGAGTTATGTACTTAACAAAAAAAGGTGAAATAACTGAAAACATGTTTTATATTCTAGTTTCTTCAAAATAGCCACCCTTTGCTCTGATTACTGCTTTGCACACTCTTGGCATTCTCTCGATGAGCTTCAAGAGGTATTCCCCTGAAATGTTTCTCACTTCACAGGTGTGCTTGAAGCTCATCGAGAGAATGCCAAGAGTGTGCATGAATTGATTAACGTGGACCCCGACTTAAACAATTTGAAAAACTTATTCGGGTGGTACCATTTATTGGTCAATTGTACGGAATATGTACTGTACTGTGCAATCTACTAATAAAAGTTTCAATCAATGCAAAACAGTAATCAGAGCAAAGGGAAGAAGAAAGAAACAAGAATATAAACATGTTTTTAGTTATTTCACCTTTTTTTGTTAAGTACAGACCCCGTTTCCATATGAGTTGGGAAATTGTGTTAGATGTAAATATAAACGGAATACAATGATTTGCAAATCCTTGTCAACCCATATTCAATTGAATGCACTACAAAGACAAGATTTGATGTTCAAACTCATTAACTTTTTTTTTTTTTTTGCAAATAATAATTAACTTAGAATTTCATGGCTGCAACACGTGCCAAAGTAGTTGGGAAAGGGCATGTTCACCACTGTGTTACATGGCCTTTCCTTTTAACAACACTCAGTAAATGTTTGGGAACTAAGGAGACACATTTTTTAAGCTTCTCAGGTGGAATTATTTCCCATTCTTGCTTGATGTACAGCTTAAGTTGTTCAACATTCCGGGGGTCTCCGTTGTGGTATTTTAGGCTTCATAATGCGCCACACATTTTCAATGGGGGACAAGTCTGGACTACAGGCAGGCCAGTCTAGTACCCGCACTATTTTACTATGAAGCCACGTTGATGTAACACGTGGCTTGGCATTGTCTTGCTGAAATAAGAAGGGGCGTCCATGGTAACGTTGCTTGGATGGCAACATATGTTGCTCCAAAACCTGTATGTACCTTTCAGCAATAATGGCGCCTTCACAGATGTGTAAGTTACCCATGTCTTGGGCACTAATACACCCCCATACCATCACACATGCTGGCTTTTCAACTTTGCGCTCATAACAATCCGGATGGTTCTTTTTCTCTTTGGTCCGGAGGACACGACGTCCACAGTTTCCAAAAACAATTTGAAATGTGGACTCGTCAGACCACAGAACACTTTTCCACTTTGTATCAGTCCATCTTTGATGAGCTCAGGCCCAGCGAAACCGACGGCGTTTCTGGGTGTTGTTGATAAATGGTTTTTGCCTTGCATAGGAGAGTTTTAACTTGCACTTACAAATGTAGCGACCAACTGTAGTTACTGACAGTGGGTTTCTGAAGTGTTCCTGAGCCCATGTGGTGATATCCTTTACACACTGATGTCGTTTGTTGATGCAGTACAACCTGAGGGATCGAAGGTCACAGGCTTAGCTGCTTGCGTGCAGTGATTTCTCCAGATTCTCTGAACCTTTCAATGATATTACGGACCGTAGATGGTGAAATCCCTAAATTCCCTGCAATAGCTGGTTGAGAAAGGTTTTTCTTAAAACTATTCAACAATTTGCTCAGGCATTTGTTGACAAAGTGGTGACCCTCGCCCCATCCTTGTTTGTGAATGACTGAGCATTTCATGGAATCTACTTGTATACCCAATCATGGCACCCCCCTGTTCCCAATTTGCCTGTTCACCTGTAGGATGTTCCAAATAAGTGTTTGATGAGCATTCCTCAACTTTATCATTTTTTATTGCCACCTTTCCCAACTTCTTTGTCACGTGTTGCTGGCATCAAATTCTAAAATTAATGATTATTTGCAAAAAAAAAAAAAGTGTTTCAGTTTGAACACCAAATATGTTGTCTTTGTAGCATATTCAACTGAATATGGGTTGAAAATGATTTGCAAATCATTGTATTCCGTTTATATTTACATATAACACAATTTCCCAACTCATATGGAAACGGGGTTTGTACATAACTCCACATGTGTTCATTCTTAGTTTTGATGCCTTCAGTGACAATCTACAATGCAAATAGTCATGAAAATAAAGAAAACCCATTGAAAAGAGAATGTGTTTCCAAACTTTTGGCCTGTACTGTATCCAAAAAAAAAGAAATAAATCCAGAATTAAAAAAACTGGCACATACGATGTACAAAAAAAACATACAATATAAAATATAACGAATACAAATAAATATGATAAATACATGTAGGGAATAGTTTGAGCAATTATCATTAAATAAAGATACATTCATGAAATATTTTGCTTGATATTTCTAAAATTGGCATAAATTACACTGCTGTTGAGATGAATAAATGACCCATCATGATTTAACGTTTCTAATTATTTTCCACTTTATTTTACAATTCCAGCTACAAGGTCAATTCCAAAATGTTTCTTTCACTTTTCGGTGAAGGACGTATAAATATTAACAACAAAAAGTAAGCGTATGTTATGCCATGATTGGTGCTGACCCAAATTAGAATTATTTGGCCTTGGGAGAACTCTGCAAATTGTGTTTTTCTGCACATGATTTGGTGCTGGAATATTCTTGTTTAGACTTAAGCTGTCGCAGTTCGCTTTAAATTGTCGCATTTCTAAGACCAGTTCTCAGCAGAACAAAAATTATATTCATTTTTGCTTGACATGGACAAGCGGTAGGAAATGGATGGATGGATGGATGGATGTTACACAAGAGGGCAGCGTGGTGGAGCGGTGGTTAGCGCTTGTGCTTCACAGCGAGAAGGTCCTGTGTTCACTTCCCAAAAATTTGCATGTTGTCCTTGTGACTGCGTGGGTTCTCTCCAGGTACTCCGGCTTCCTCCCACCTCCAAAGACATGCACCTGGGGATAGGTTGATTGGCAACACTAAATTGGCCCTAATGTGTGAATGTGAGTGTGAATGTTGTCTGTTTGTGTTAGCCAAGCAATGAAGAGGCTACTTATCCGTTCGAGTGCAGCAGGGATAGTCTCCAGCCCAGCCGCGACCCCAAAAGGGACAAGCGGTAAAAAAATGGATGGATGTTACTCAAGAGTGACAATGTGACGCAGGTAAAATATGCAACCTGTGTTTTCTTTATCTTGCCGTTGCATTTTCAAATAACCTTTGCACATAATTATTCTACCTGTGAGCCAAATCCCTTTTTTATGAGTATCCAACCCAGGCGGAGGATTCCAAGGCCATATGGCTACACATAATGCGGTTACAAAACTTAGACTTAGACTTCCTTTATTGTCATTCAAATTTGAACTTTACAGTAAAGATAAGAATTACATTTTGTTGCATTAGCTCGTTGTAGTGTAGAATAAAAGAGCAATAAAGTGCAGAGTGTTTGCATTTGAAAAATGTTGCAGGCATCAAATTCCAAATGAGCTAATATTTGCAAAAAATAAAATGTTTTAGTTTGAACATTAAAAATCTTGTCTTTGCAGTCTATTCAATTGAATATAAGTTGAAAAGGATTTGCAAATCATTGTATTCTGTTTTTATTTACTATTTACACAACGTGCCAACTTCACTGGTTTCGGGTTTTGTAATAAAAATGGCAATCTTAACTGTTGTGAGTTTTACTGTGGTTATCACAATACCTCCTGTCAGAGAGAGTTTAAATTCCCACCTCCAGAAGAACTTTGAACATGTCACAAGGGAGGCGCTGGACATTGAGTCCGAGTGGACGATGTCCCGTAACTCTATTGTCGGGGCGGCCGATTGGAGCTGTGGCCGCAAGGTGGTTGGTGCCTGTCGTGGCGGTAATCCTAGAACCCGCTGGTGGACACCGGCGGTGAGGGATGCCATCAAGCTGAAGAAAGAGTCCTATCGGGCTCTTTTGGCTCATAGGACTCCGGAGGCAGCAGACATGTACCAACAGGCCAAGCGGTGTGCGGCTTCAGCGGTCGCGGAGGCAAAAACTCGGACATGGGAGGAGTTCGGGGAAGCCATGGAAAACGACTTCCGGACGTCTTCGAAGCGATTCTGGACCACCATCCGCCGCCTCAGGAAGGGGAAGCAGTGCAATGTCAACACCGTGTATGGTGGGGATGGTGTTCTGCTGACCTTGACTGCGGATGTTGTGGATCGGTGGAGGGAATACTTCGAAGACCTCCTCAATTCTACCAGCACGTCTTCCTATGAGGAAGCAGTGCCTGGGGAATCTGTGGTGGGCTCTCCTATTTCTGGGGCTGAGGTTGCCAAGGTAGTTAAAAAGCTCCTCGGTGGCAAGGCCCCGGGGGTGGATGAGATCCGCCCGGAGTTCCTTAAGGCTCTGGATGTTGTGGGGCTGTCTTGGTTGACAAGACTCTGCAGCATCGTGTGGACATCGGGGGCGGTACCTCTGGATTGGCAGACCGGGGTGGTGGTTCCTCTCTTTAAGAAGGTAAACCGGAGGGTGTGTTCCAACTATCATGGGATCACACTCCTCAGCCTTCCCGGTAAGGTCTATTCAGGTGTACTGGAGAGGAGGCTATGCCGGATAGTCGAACCTCGGATTCAGGAGGAACAGTGTGGTTTTCGTCCTGGTCGTGGAACAGCTCTATACTCTTGGTAGGGTCTTTGAGGGTGCATGGGAGTTTGCCCAACCAGTCTACATGTGATTTGTGGACTTGGAGAAGGCATTCGGCCGTGTACCCCGGGAAGTCCTGCGGGGACTGCTCAGAGAGTATGGTGTAACGGACTGTCTTATTGTGGCGGTCTGCTCCATGTATAATCAGTGTCAGAGCTTCGTCCGCATTGCCGGCAGTAAGTCGGACCCGTTTCCAGTGAGGGTTGGACTCCGCCAAGGCTGCCCTTTGTCACCGATTCTGTTCATAACTTCTATGGACAGAATTTCTAGGCGCAGTCAGGGCGTTGAAAGTATCAGGTTTAGTGGCTGCAGGAATAGGTCTCTGCTATTTGCAGATGATGTGGTCCTGATGGCTTCATCTGGCCAAGATCTCCAGCTCTCACTGTATCGGTTCGCAGCCGAGTGTGAAGCGACTGGGATGGGAATCAGCACCTCCAAGTCTGAGTCCATGGTTTTCGCCCGGGAAAGGGTGGAGTGCCATCTCCGGGCTGGGGAGGAGAACTTGCCCCAAGTGGAGGAGTTCAAGTACCTCGGAGTCTTGTTCACAAGTGAGGGAAGAGTGGATCGTGAGATCGACAGGTGGATCGGTGCGGCGTCTTCAGTAATGCGGAAGCTGTATCGATCCGTTGTGGTGAAGAAGGAGCTGAGCCGGAAGGCAAAGCTCTCAATTTACCGGTTGATCTACATTCCCATCCTCACCTATGGTCATGAGCTTTGGGTAATGACCGAAAGGACACGATCACGGGTACAATCGGCTGAAATGAGTTTCCTCCGCCGGTTGGCTCGGCTCTCCCTTAGAGATAGGGTGAGAAGCTCTGTCATCCGGGAGGAGCTCAAAGTACAGCCGCTGCTCCTCCACATCGAGAGGAGCCAGATGAGGTGGTTCGGGCATCTGGTCATGATGCCACCCGAACGCCTCCCTAGGGAGGTGTTTCGGGCATGTCCGACCGGTAGAAGGCCACAGGGAAGACCCAGGACACGTTGGGAAGACTATCTCTCCCGGCTGGCCTGGGAACGCCTCGGGATCGAAGTGTCTGGGGAAAGAGAAGTCTGGGATTCCCTACTTAGGTTGCTGCCCCTGCGACCCGACCTCGGATAGGCGGAAGAAGATGGATGGATGGATGGATGGACAACGTGCCAACTTCACTGGTTTTGGGTTTTGTAATATAAAATAGAAACACTAACTGTTGTGAGTTTTACTGTGGTTATCACAATACCTAGGGGTGTAACGATTTGATTTAAAAATGATTCGATATTTGTGGTTGCCGATACAATTCAGGGAAGATATTATTTTTTATCAGAACGATACGAAACTAAACTATACAGTGAGTTGAAATTGATTCAGTAACTTTTAACAAAACAAAGCAAGCAGTGTGACTGTGAAATAAATACTGGATACCGTGGAAGATACTGTCGAATAAGTTTCCTATATTCCTGTTATTTCTTGTAAGGGAATTATGCTTAAAAAAAAAAGATGGATATGAACAAGCACGTAAACGTCAATTAATTGCCAATGCATTTATTTTTGGAATGTATTATTTGAATAAAGTGCAACCAACACTTTAGGCTGAATTAACAAGAGGAGACATGTTCTGCACACATTTTAAAATTTTAAGCAATTTTCAATAAAAGCACAGTAACCACCAATTTAATCTGCTAAATATAGTTTTTCGACTCGATCAGTATTTGCTCTCTGCCATAGCATTGCCGATGAAGGACAGTGTCCCAGGTGTGCGGAAGCATCTATGCCCCCTCATCCTTGTTGATGGTGATCATTTCCATAGCCTCCTCCATCCATGTCTTCTATTAATATCTTTCTCATGAAATGACTTCTCCTTTTGTTCCGGAGTCGAGGCGTCGCTGTAATTTGCACCACTGTCACTCCCGTTGTGTCGACCGCTTCTTCTGTGGTTTAAGGTTGTGTTGCGGCTTTGTCATTGTGTTTTGTCGTGACTGTGACTTTTGCAACCGCGCTGTAACCAAAAATGTTGATGCCCAGCAGTGGAGAAGGTGAGACAGTCGGAGTTACGGGGAAAACTCAGGGAGTCAAAACACTGAACACACACCCAAATTCTCACGGTACTTGGTGTACTCTGCCACTCTCGCACACTTTTTAAAGGCAGACAGACACACGTCACAGATCCTACGACCACCGTAGGTACCTGCCATTTTTGTTTTGATGACGCCGCAGACGGTAATCAAACTGAACGTTTCACGCCCTTATTATTACAAGTACTAAACTTCATATAACGTATGCCATTCTTAAATCTAATGTTTTTCCTTTTTCCAGTATCGATAAAATCGATCGATTCCCTTCTAAAAGGACATTGGATCGATGCCTATCTCTTGGAAGGCAAACTTGCCTAGCACAGATCGATATACTTGAAATTTAGGATTATAAATCGTTACTGTCACGGCGCACGCGCAATCCCTCATGTCATCATCTGTTGCAAGCGCAGCCGGCAGCTCCGCGAGAAGTGTGCCGGGACACGCCCCTGCTCACTCTTCCCGCATCGCGGCCACGCGCCTGCACGGCTGAAAGCAATCTGCAATCAGCGCACCTGGGTCTGATGAGGGCAGACGGCATGAAGACCAGCGTACACGAAGATCCAGTGCCGGAATGTAGTTCACTCTCCGTAGTAAGCATTCCGTCTCGGGGCGGCATAGCTCGGTTGGTAGAGCGGCCGTGCCAGCAACTTGAGGGTTGCAGGTTCGATCCCCGCTTCCGCCATCCTAGTCACTGCCGTTGTGTCCTTGGGCAAGACACTTTACCCACCTGCTCCCAGTGCCACCCACACTGGTTTAACTGTAACTTAGATATTGGGTTTCACTATGTAAAGCGCTTTGAGTCACTTGAGAAAAAGCGCTACATAAATGTCATCGCAAAATTCCACAGTATTCTGGACATCTGTGTTGGTGAATCTTTTGCAATTTGTTCAATGAACAATGGAGACAGCAAAGAAGAAAGCTGTAGGTGGAAAGTGGTGTATTGCGGCCGACTGCAGCAACACAAACACAGCCGGTGTTTCATTGTTTACATTCCCGGAAGATGACAGTCAAGCTTTACCATTGGCCTGTGGAGAACTGGGACAACAGAGACTCTTACCAGGAGGACTTTGAGTTGGATACGCAGACACGGTACCGTGAGTATGCATGCAGCTGCGGCTTCCAAACATTTGATCGCTTGCCCGTACGTGCGTGCCGCTATGTGCATGTCAAGTACGTAACTTTGGGGACTTTGGGGAAATATATGTGCTGTATGAACTTTGGGGAGGTGAACGGTATTGGCGGGTTATATGGACGGGAGGGGGGAGGTGTTTGTTATATGGGATTAATTTGTGGCATATTAAATATAAGCCTGGTTGTGTTGTGGCTTTGTGTTTATTTACTGTTTTAGTCATGCCCAGCTGAAGATCAGGTGGTCCCACCCGCCTCTCACAGCATCTTCCCTATCTGAATCGCTCCCACTGCCCTCTACTCCTTCACCCTCACTTTCCTCATCCACAAATATTTCACCCTTGCTCAAATTAATGGGAAAGTGACGCTTTCTTGGTCTGAATCGCTCTCGCTGCTGGTGGCCATGATTGTAAACAATGTGCAGATGTGAGGAGCTCCACAACCTGTGACGTCACGCTACTCGTCTGCTCCGGCCGAGTCATACCAAAGACTATAACAATAGGACCCATTACCTCCCTGCTTGGCACTCAGCATCAAGGGTTGGAATTGGGGGTTAAATCACCAAAAATGATTCCCGGGCGCGGCACCGCTGCTGCCCACTGCTGCCCACTGCTCCCCTCACCTCCCAGGGGATGAACAAGGGGATGGGTCAAATGCAGAGGACAAATTTCACAACACCTAGTGTGTGTGTGACAATTATTGGTACTTTAACTTTAACTTAAACTGCAAAGTCTTTCAAAATGTGCACTTGATTTTTGCAATACTTATTTTCAACATGTTTTGAGCAAATCAATGAAATGCAGTTCAGTAAAATACTTAAAAAAACGTTCTTGGATGACATTCTGACTACTAAAATGTGTTTGTCCCCAAATATCGAGGTATTTTCTTCAGCACATTTTATTTATGCAAGCAAATAATAACCAGTGATTAATCATGTTTAATCAGAGGTTTAGAGTATGATTAATCTGATTAAAAAATTAATCACTTGACAGCCCTAGTGTCACGGCACTTGCACAATCCCTCATGCCTTCTGCTGCAAGCTCGGCTGACACGCCCCTGCTCGCTCTGGCCGCAGCGTGGCCACGCGCAGGTGAAGCTGCAGGCAATCAGTAATCCGCGCTCCTGGGACTAATGAGGGCAGGCAGCATAAAGACCAGCGGACCCGAATATCCGGTGTTGTAACATAGTTCACTCCTCGTAGTAAGCATCCCGTCTCTAGCTTCCCTCCTGTGTGCTTGCTCTCCCTCTGTGACTTCCCAGTTCACGTGTCTTATGTCTTTTATGTTCCCCGCAGTGCCTTTCCTGTTCCCCTTGATTGAGCTGTGTGCCTCGACTCCTCTCTGGATTTTGGACTGCCTCCCTCGATCCTCGACCCCTGCTTGGACATGGACCTTGTTGCTTCTCTTTAGCCCCCGACCGCTCGCTTGCCCACGGACTGCCTTCTCGCCTTGCCCCTTTGGTCTGACGAAAGATTCCTCCAACACGCTAGTAACATTAACATTGTTCTACACATCGTTTTGCACCAAACACAGAGTAGCATACACCTCCCACACACTCATCAAGAATTTCAATAAATAGAACCGATTCTTGCTTTGGCGTCGTCTCCTTGCCCCGCCGTACAATACACCTAGTTTGAACTATACGCCACTTTGAATTAGAAATGGCAACAGCAGAGGATGCATGTGCATGTACGAGCCAGTCTGCTCCACAACAAGAGGAGAGAGAAAAATAAGCAACATATTGACAAAAAAAATGTCAACCCAATTTGCTGTCGTTACACTGTGAAAAACGTCACAAATGGGGCAAGTTGCAAAAACCTTGTTTGTAGGAAGTATGAAGGAAGGCAATATTGTTTTATTAGTATATCTGTATTGCCTCCAAGGTTTGATTACAATTTGAGACTTATGCAGATCCCAAACACAGCAATTACCAATAGGTAAGAAAAGTTGGTTTTGCATGATAGGGCCCCTTTGAAACAATGACTCTATCTCGTAGCCAAAGCACCGATTACACCAATTACGAACGTACTGTTCCACATTGACTGTGCTGATTCGAAATTGCTATAATAAACTGTCATGCCTAAATACAAATTGAATGTTTTACTGCCACAAGAGCTACAAAAAAACGGTTTGTTTCAGTCCATTTATAATTCAATTTTTTTGCTAAATTAAAGTATTATCACGCTGAACCATGGGGTTTCCCTGGAATATTAGCTGGAAATAAAAAAGCTTCTTGGTACCAAAGGATCATTCCCAGCCTGTATATTTGGCACATTCTGTACGTGCACGTCTGTGTAAGATCCGCCTATATAACCATGGTAACATGGTTGACGGACCACATTTTGGTTCAAGAAACACATTTTAACCACCAAAATCACAAGCTTCTCTGATGACACGCTGAGCCGAGTGGAAGCACTAAGAAATAAATAGAATCACGTTTTCAATGTGAGAACGTGATTAACCCTTTTTCAATTCGGTGAGTCATGCTCAGCTCTCTTTGAGCTGGCAGCTTTGCTCTTTCTGTGGGGTTTCCAAAAAGATTGTCTGAACAATATAATTGCCTATGGCTACATAGTTTTTTAGAAGTACCCAACAATTCCCACAGGGTATATAAACAATGGGGTTGTTTGACTATGCTCATCACCACTGCCAAACACAGAAACGTACGAGGCAAGGAAGGTTGTATTTTGATTGTCGTTTGTTTGTGGCTTAGTTGAAAAAATCCGTGAGGACAAAGCACACAGGCTACTTTATGGAAGAGCACATTGCATTTTGGTACCATTCTGCATCAAAGCTTTTTATTGGCATTTAGAATTGAGGCCAAGTGGAGCAGTGACCCATCAGATCCCTACAGATGTAGCTAAGGTGGAAAAAAGCTTGTCTTGAGCGGCAGCTGGCACTCACTATGTACAGTTACTAGGGGTGTCAAAACATTTATTTTCAAATTACCTCTTTTTCCGAACTATATGACGCAGTAAAAATCTTTTTTTTTTCTTTCTCAAAACTCAACAGTGCGCCTATTGTAAGGGAATGTGTCCCGTGAAAAACCGTCTGACCGGAACTCTCTAATAACTAATGTTTCTTGGGTGAATAATGTAAACTCACTACACCGGTATGTTTTAGCACTTTCATGGCGAGTTTACTGACCAATATAAGTAAGAACTTTACACTACTTTATATTAGAAATGGCAACAGCGGAGGATGAATGTCCCATAACAAGAAGATAGAGAAAAAGAAGATGCTTATCGACTACAGTGTGGGCACGGACTACAAAGGCGGACACGCGCAATTTTTCAGGACTTATGCAGATCCCAAATACACATCAGCAGGTACCAGAAGATAAGAAAAGTTGCTTTTGCATAATATTGCAAAACAAAACGCCAGATAATACGTCTTACCTTATACACACACCATAATAATACTCGCAAGTTGAAGCACATCAAGCGGTGCGGCTTCATAGCTTACCAAAGTCGTACTAAAACATGTTGATAGATTTTTGAGCGCTGTGTGTAATGTTCTATATTTTCAATGGAACATATAAAATGTTGGTGTTTACTTGAGTCATATTGCCATCATATTGCAGTCTACACGTATATGTTATGTTTGACTGCCATCAACTTGTCACACTTATCATTACACCATGTACCAAATAAAATAGCTTCGAGGTCGGTAAACTCAACCAAACGTGTTATTAAGTTATAAGGCGCACCGTCGAGTTTTGAGGGAAAAAAAAAAGATTTTAAGTGCGCTTTTTAATAAATAATAAAATAAAGTATATTCCTAAAAAATATGCATTGAGGCTATAAAGTGTGTTTTATACAATGACTCAAATAATCAAACAAACTAATCAATAGATTACTCAATTATTCAAATAATTAAAAGATGCAGCACTAAAATGTACAAAAATATTAGATTGGATTAGATTACCGGTAGTCTATTTCAAACGGGACAATGCAATTTCATAAAACACATGACTACACATGGTTAAAAAAGCCAGAATTAGCCAGAAGACTAGTTTTCATCTGTAGTCCCCTGGCCATGATGTAAAAAAGGCAGTCAAATTACAATTTACAAGAAAAAGAAAAGAAAGAGAGGGGAAAATAATAAAATATACATAATAATTTAATAAAATAAAAATAAAAATAATTGTGTCTTTGATTTAGTCCTAAACAGAGCTGGGCTGATAAAAATGATATCACACTAAACAGCCAATCTCACTTTTGTTGCATGATTTCACTGTCGATTTTCTGTACAAAGCGATATAAATTAAAAGTGAGTGCAGCAGAGAGCGAATAAATAGTGGATAAAACAGTTTTTGGGGATTTTTTCAAACGGACCGTAGTCCTCATCTTTTCTTATCAACACATGTCCGTTCCCTATTCGAATGTACGGAAACAAGTAGGAACTCAAAGTGCAGGACTGAATAACTAAAATAAATAACGAAATATAACAAATGTGCTATTTTTAAAATAGTCATCATATGTAAATAATATTTACTGCATAACATTACTTTGTGGCACTAAACCTGCAAATACTTGTTTTTTTTTTAGCTTTCTCTAAGTGTACATGTTCACACTTTGCACTATTTTGTTACATTTTATCAGGCATTTCTTGCATACCGTATTTCCTTGAATTGCCGCCGGGGCGGTAATTAATTTAAAACCTCTTCTCACTCCGGCGCTTACCAAAGGCATGCGGTAAATGCAAGCATGCGGTAATTAATTTAAAACCTCTTCTCACTCCGGCGCTTACCAAAGGCATGCGGTAAATGCAAGCATGCGCTAATTAATTTAAAACCTCTTCTCACGCCGGCGCTTACCAAAGGCATGCTGTAAATTTAGGCCTGCGCTTTGAGTGTGATGTAATGATACCATCATGAAAAGCACATTTAATAAAAAAAACGTTATTGTGGTCTTACCTTTACTTATAAATGAAGTCCATGCGCAGCTCCTTCTGAACAAAAGCATTGATAACTTGTTTATAGAAGTCTTCCTTATCTTTCTTCAGTTTTAAAAGTCTCTCTGTCTCGATGGAGATCTTCCTTTAATTATTACCTCCTGCTTCGATTGAAAGTCCAGTTTAGAAAACTGTTTTATTTTAGATATGTAATCCTCCAAGTTAAAAGTCCAGGCGAGAGGAAAAAATAAACGATCGCTGCTAACTGTTGCTGCTTGTTGTCACTTCTTCTGCAGCCGAGTAGTCGCAAGAAGGATCACTAGCGCCCTCTACCACCAGGAGGCGGGAGTCATTTAATAACTCATATTTGACACACGCAGCTACGGTATATTAATAAAACATAGCTGCTTACTGTTCTTTTTAGCAGATTCAATAGCTTGGACCTTAAATCCTACTGAATAGCTCTTTATCTTCTTCCCTTTATGCGATTTTAAATAATTTAAATCAGTCTCCTCCATTTTGAAAATGATGACAGGTGAAGTGTCACTCGGGATGTGACGAGTTTGACCCGGCGGAAATTCTAGACATGGACTAATAAAAATAATATATTGCTAAACGAGTTTGACCCGGTGTTAATCCTGAGCCGGCGGTAATGCTAAACATGCGCTAATTATTTTGCGAAACGAATTTGACCCGGCTGTAATTCTAGGCATGCGCATACTATATATCCGGCGGCAATTCAAGGAAATACGGTATTTCCTTATTTCTTTAACCTTGAAGAGGTTATTGTTACATTTATTATATTTTTCTCCTGGTCCATATTTCTATAGGTCATGAAAATATCAATAAATATCGATATCGACCAATATAAAAAAAACGCACATTGTGATACAGTTTTCAGCCATACCGCCAAGCCCTACCCCGAAAAAAGATTTTTCCAAAAACAGGTCAATGTCGTCTTATGTCTGGTGCTGAATGCAAGCTTTTATCTCCAATCTCTTGAACATGTTCATTACTAAAGAATTAATGAATGACCCTGCTCCACCACACTTGTTCTTTTAATTGAAAGCAGCAAGTGCTACAAGTTCTATAAGGACAATACTAATTGAAGCTAAGACCAAAAGGTCATCAAGGGACAAAGCTTCTAAACTGGCTTTTGTGCACAAAACAAAAGCCTCCCTGCCTTCTTGAGTAAAACGTCAAGGAAGACCGCCAGTGAAAATGCTGCAAACCATCACACCATAGTTATTTGGCACTTGAGACAAAATAATTGTTTAAAGTCGCTGGTTGGATTGATCCATTCATATACCTTCCACCTTTTGAAATCTCTTTCTACTGCCACTATTTTAATCCTATTAAGATAAGACACTTTAGTTGTCATCGCAGTCCCTTCATGTCTTCACTGGGAAGGCAGAAGACACTTTAAAGATTTGAAATAATTTTCAAGCTCTGGCTTTTCCTTTCGCACTACCGCGACCCGTAACTTCGACTGCACTATATTTGTTTTGATAGTGTGAAATGTGTCTCTACATTTCTGTACAGTACCGAAAAATCAAATTACAACTACATGTACCATTATAATCCTATTAATACTACTAGTACTAATTTCTCAACATCATCCATCTTTATATCCTCCTGAGAACTGGGAAAAATAATTAACCAAAACCCAAATGTGCCCAGTAGGTCAATGCATGACACTATTGGTTGTTGTATTTATCGAGGCCGCTATTGTTTAAAAGTTTAGTAATAGATTTAGCTTAGTAATACTAACTACACACACTAAGAACACCGCAGTCATCAATCAACAATTATTCTTCCAAAAAATTAGCATGTCTGCTTTTTCAGAATCAAGTCTGACCCGTTTTTCGCTAATCGTGTCGCCAACGGTGGACAAAACACGTTCACTTGGCGTGGAACCAGCTTGGACACACAGATAGGTTTGACGACATCCCCTTCCAGTCTGTATCTAAACCTTCTGGGGTCCATCAGTGTGGCCTCCTCCAGGAATGACTGCACGTCCTTGGCCTGGAGGGAAAATGAGGGACAGACACAGCATAGAATTAGGGGGGAAATTAGCTGAATGTGAAGACTAGGGTGTCTGTTATTAAGTCTTTAGCATCAGTATGTGGAATTAAATAACGGACTGGATTAAGTAATGAAGTTAAACATTGTACTGATATGATCCACTTTAAGAGGTTGTTCAAATGAATAGTGCTTACAAAGTACAAAAAAGAATTACGAGAAATACTTTCAACCTTATTGATAATAAGATATTCTTCATCTCAGTATAACAATAATGACTGAATTAATTAATGATGTATTACAAAACTGTTGTATTTACTAATTCACAGAAGTTATTTTATTATAAAAAGGTCAGTAAATGATGTATGTATTTATAAACGCTCTGAAGTGGGAAAGGGGTAGGATTAAAAACGCCTTACTTCTTCCTACTCCTTTTCGGACATGATGTAAAGTGAAATGATATGCAACTGTGATGTGTTATGCTGTAAGTGTGTTCATGTACGAAATTAACTAAAGAAAGAAAGAAAGCACTAGTTTATTAGACAGACCTGCAAACTCTGGAGTGGTGTAAGCTACAAGATACCGTTAACGTTATCAGACACATACAAAAAGGCTAACGTTAACGTTACCGTTAGCCACTGGTTATGCTTAGGTAACGTTAGTCTAGCTAACATTACTGCAGTCCTGGTTGATTGATTGATTGATTGAAACTGTTATTAGTAGATTGCACAGTACAGTACATATTCCGTACAATTGACCACTAAATGGTAACACCCGAATACGTTTTTCAACTTGTTTAAGTCGGGGTCCACGTAAATCAATTCATGGTGGACATAAGAGGTAATGTTATTTTGGCCTAAAGGCTACAAGTGAGCAAATATGGAAATTAACCGACAACAATTAACGTTAGTTACTCACCGCCACTATCACTGGAACTGGGGCTGCAGGTTGAAGCAGAGGAAGAGGGGCGTGCTTCGTCATCTCTGTCGCTGCTTCTCCATGTGTCGAAGACACGACACGGTTCTCTCACATTCAGGTTATGTACGGCCTGAATATGTTTCAACATGCTTGTTGTACTTCCCCGCTTACATGAGAGCAAAGCCTAGCAATAATTGCATATTGTCATTTCCTTGTCGTATTTGTTTGTAAAATGAAGCCATGCCTTGAGGCAATTTTTCCAGTCCATTATTTTTGCTGATTTCTGTATCTGCCGCCTAATGACTGAGCTACATAATTTCCTGTAATGTCCCGCAGGGCATTTACTGTGGGACGGGATTCGTTCCCAGGGATTCAAATAAAGAACCAACTCTTTTTCTTTACTATAATGGCCTCGATAATGGGAACCGGTTCTCAAAAAGGGATTTGAGTCCATGGAATCGGTTCTTTTCTTATCAAACAACCGGGAGAACCAGTTTCGAACATCATCCCTATAATTGTGTATATATATATATATACATATATATATATACATATA
>NC_084564.2:26682500-26697500 GCF_033978685.3 Nerophis lumbriciformis
ATATGAAATACATTTGGCAACAACATGCACTTTGACAACATTTCAGGCACGCTAAGAACATATATTTTTCCACGATTTCAGCACTCAGGTTAATCATACCTAAATAGACACAAAATACTGCATTATACAAGACTACCCGAATGTACCCGAATGATTGAAAAAAATAAATGTTTTTAAGCTAAATTATTGGTAAACACAGTTTATGTATAATAATTTACGTAAAACCGCGAGTAATGAATAAAGTTTTCATCAATTAATATATTCTGTAGACATACCCTCATCCGCTGTCTTTTCCTGAAAGCTGATCAGTCCAGTTTTGGAGTTGATGTCAGCATCTGCTTTGAGTGTCGCAGGATATCCACACATTCTTGCCATCTCTGTCGTAGCATAGCTTTCGTCGGTAAAGTGTGCGGAATAAACGATTGACCATTTCGTCGGCTTTCCCCACAGGCTCGTATTTTGAACAAATGTCGTCCAATTTCTTGCCACTTTCGCATCTTTGGGCCACTGGTGCAACTTGAATCCGTCCCTGTTCGTGTTGTTACACCCTCCGACAACACACCGACGAAAGTGAGAAAATGGCGGATTGCTTCCCGATGTGACGTCACGTTGTGACGTCATCGCTCCGAGAGCGAATAATAGAAAGGCGTTTAATTCGCCAAAATTCACCCATTTAGAGTTCGGAAATCGGTAAAAAAAATATATGGTCTTTTTTCTGCAACATCAAGGTATATATTGACGCTTACATAGGTCTGGTGATAATGTTCCCCTTTAAAAAACAAATCGCAGTCGACAGTAAAAAAGTCGTTGTCGCAATTGTTGGATATGACTTTAAACCAGACCTGGGCATTCTGCGGGCCGCGGGCCACATCCGGCCCTTTGTGCGTCCCTGTCCAGCCCGCGTGAGGCCAATCCTAAACTACAAAATACATTTAAAAAAGTATATATGTCGAGTGTGCAATACAACGGTGCTGCTTTTGTTTTGAAAAGCGTTATTTGTATTACTTCCGTGTGGACGCATGTGCGTGTGTGATTGTGAGTGAATGTGAACAGCGGCAATCACAAATTACAAAATAAAATTAAAAAAAACATCTATGTCGTGCGTGCAATACAACTGTGCTGCTTTTATTTTGAAAAGTGTCATTTATGGACGTATGTCCCTGTGTAACCTGTAGGGATGATACTCGAAACCGATTTTCCCGGTTGTTCGATAAGAAAAGAACCGAATCCTCGGACTCGAATCCCTTTTTGAGAACCGGTACCCGTTATCGAGACCACTATAGTAAAGAAAAAGAGTTGGTTCTTTATTCGAATCCCTGGGAACAAATCCCATCCCGATCAGAAATGCCCAGTGAGACATCACAAGAAATGACGTCACGTAGCTCAGTCATTAGGCGCAGATAGCGAAAGCAGGAAAAAAATGGACCGGAAAAAGCGCTCCAATGTGTAATAAAGTTCAAAACAAAAGGTAAAATCTAATGAATAACTTTACTGAGAGATTTGAGCAGGGTACAAACACATGACCAACACTTTTACGACCAACCGGAAACATAGCAACCAGACTAGCAACGCACCTCCTTTACGGCAGCTGTCACAACGTTCTTAAAGCAACCGCAGCACATACATATATATACAACATATATCTCCCTTTTTTAACTTTTGTTTTTCTTTCCTTTTTTTTTTTTTTTTTTTTTTTTTCCAAGATGGCGGCACGCACAGACGCAGCGGCTTATGGCTCTCCATTTCAGTGCTCTTTCTTCCTTCTTTTCTTCATGTTTTTTTTCCTTTTGTGCACCACCTGTACTGCAAACACCCGGTACACCCGCCAGTCACTCTTGGATATCGGTAACTCGCACCAGATATCTGTTTCGAGCGACTTTCACCACGAGCACAATATCCCAGATGACATAGCGAGAGCACAGGGCTCTCCGTGGTTTGTTGTCGGGTCTGGGAGACGGCGCAGACGGAGGAGGGAGAGGAAGCAGAAGCGTGGCCGCAGGTCCGGCGTCTGACTCAGGCTTAGGAAACAACCCCACAAGCCACCTCTACCGAGCCTGTTCCTCTCTAATGCCAGATCCCTTGTACAGAAGATGGACGACCTGGAGTTACAACTTGCTGGAAACCGCTATGTTCGGGACTGTTGTGCTATGATTATCACCGAAACCTGGCTTCACCCGGAAATACCCGATGCTAGCATGCAGCTAGCCGGACGCACTCTGCTCCGCCGGGACAGAACTAAGGACTCCGGTAAGAGCAGAGGAGGGGGGCTCTGTATCTACGTGCATGAGAACTGGTGCAACAACGGGACAATCACTGAACAGCACTGTTGCCCGGACGTGGAGTACATGTCTGTTAGATGTCGGCCTTTTTTTCTCCCGAGAGAGCTGTCTGTTGTTATCATCACGGCTGTGTATATTCCACCGGACGCCAAAGTAAACACAGCGCTCTCTCTTCTGCTGAACACCGTCAACGAACAGCAGCGGGCCCACCCCGACGGTGTTCATATCATAGCAGGGGATTTTAATAAGGCCAATCTGAAGACTGTACTCCCTAAGTTCTACCAGCACGTGAAGTGTTCTACAAGGGGCAAGAACACCCTGGACCACGTGTATATCAACATAAAGCACGCGTACAGAGCTACACCCCTCCCCCAGCCTGGACAGTCAGACCATCTTTCCCTCCTGCTCTCTCCTACCTACACCACCATCAGACGCCAGGCCAGGCCTATCACAAAGACTGTTATGACCTGGCCTGACGATGCACTCCCCAAACTTCAGGACTGCTTCCAACACACAGACTGGGACCTCTTCCAACAACAGGAGCTGGAGACAGCCACAGGAACGGTGCTGGACTACATAAAGTTCTGCATCGGGAATGTGACTGTGGAAAAAACCATCCGGGTTTACCCCAACAAGAAACCCTGGATGACCAGCCAGGTCCGCACACTCCTCAGGGCCCGCGACGCAGCCTTCAGGTCAGGGGACAGGGCACTGTACAGTGTTGCTAGAGCCGACCTGAAGAGAGGGATTAAAAAAGCAAAGGCGGACCACAGGAGGTGCATAGAGTCCCATCTGTCCAGCAAAAACTCACGGGAGGTGTGGCGTGGCATTCATGACATCACAAACTTCAGAGGCTGCAATATGACAATTGCGGATCAGAGTGCGACACTGGCAGAGGAGCTTAACTGTTTCTTTGCCCGTTTCGAAACCCCCCAGCGACACTCATCTGCTCCAGCCCTGCCCCCGCCCCCACCGGGCTCCGGCGCCACTCCACTCACTGTACAGGAGCACAGTGTCAGACGAGTGCTCCTGGCTGTGAACCCCAGGAAGGCTACCGGACCAGACGGAGTACCTGGAAAGGTGCTCAGGACGTGCGCCCACCAGCTCGCTCCCCCCCTCACCAGGATCTTCAACCTCTCCCTGGCTCAGGCAGTCATCCCATCCTGCCTGAAGTCATCTACAATAATCCCGGTGCCGAAGAAGTCTCCCATCACCAGCCTGAATGATTACCGACCAGTGGCCCTCACTCCGGTAATCATGAAGTGCTTCGAGCGACTTGTTCTCCAGCACATCAAGGACCATATCCCTCCAGACTTCGACCCCCACCAGTTCGCATACCGGGCGAACAGGTCCACAGAGGACGCCATCGCTGTTGCTCTCCACTCTGCTCTGAACCACCTGGAGCAGCAGCAGAGCTACGTCCGGATGCTCTCTGTGGACTATAGCTCTGCCTTCAATACAATAATCCCGGACAGACTCTGCAATAAACTGGACACTCTTGGCCTCCCCCCTCTCACAAACGCCTGGATAAGGGACTTCCTAACGGACCGATCCCCAGAATGTGAGACTTGGCCCGCACCTCTCACCCTCCCGCACGCTGAGCATCGGCTCCCCACAGGGCTGTGTGCTGAGCCCCCTCCTCTACTGCCTTTACACCCATGACTGCAGTCCGGCCCACAGTGACAACCTTACCGTCAAGTTCGCCGACGATACCACAGTGGTCGGGCTCATCTCCAGGGGTGACGAGGCTGCCTACAGAGAGGAGGTCCTGAAGCTGACGGCCTGGTCTTCGGAGAACAACCTCGCTCTCAACACCAGCAAGACCAGAGAGATCATCGTCGACTTCAGGAGGAGCAGCACCGACCCTGCCCCCCTCTACATCAACGGCGAGCGTGTAGAGAGGGTCCACACCTTCAGGTACCTTGGAGTCCACATCTCTAATGACTTCTCCTGGACAGTCAACACCACATCAATCATCAAGAAGGCTGAGCAGCGGCTACACTTCCTTAGAGTCCTTGGGAAGTACAACCTGAAGCCTGACCTGCTGCTGACCTTCTACCGCTCGTCCATCGAGAGCCTGCTGACCTACTGTATTATGGTATGGTACGGCAGCTGCACTGCAGCAGACAGGGAGAGGCTGCAAAGAGTGGTCAAGACGGCTCAGAAGATCATCGGCCGCCCTCTCCCCTCTCTGACGGACATCTACACCTCCCGCTGCCTCAACAGAGCCAGTGCCATCATCAAGGACAGCACACACCCTGGCTCTGACCTGTTCCACCTGCTGACCTCTGGGAAGCGCTACAGGTGCATTAAAACAAAACAAACAGGCTAAAGAACAGCTTCTTCCCCAGGGCCATAACCATCCTGAACGGACTGCCCCATTGTCCCTCATAACTGCCTTCTCTTCGGTGCAATAACCCATTCCACCAACCACCCTGTTTTTGTTTTGTTTTTTCATGTATGTATTCATTTCACACCATATTCATTGCACTTCTACATTTTTTATATTTTTATATATTTGCACAGTTTTTTTTTTGTTTTGTTTTTTTCCTAGCATGCACACATCGCACTGTATGGAATGGCCTCAATCTCGTTACCTTGCGTAATGACATTAAAGCTGATTCTGATTCTGATTCTGATTCTGATTCTGAAACAAAACAAAATGACACTGTATATGTGTTGTCTGTCTAATTATAAATAATGCAGACGAGGCGTGTTGGCTGAGTTCTTGACGTTTACTTTCACAGCGTGCTCATAACCTCATTCTTAGCTGCCGGGTGGCGACATGCAACAACACTTTTCGGGGCTACCGCGCATGCTCGTCACTCCCGTTGCATGCTGGGTAGTGTAGTTGTTATATTCCCTAGCTCATAACATCTTTTCCCCTATAAAGAAATAATGTTAACTCAATAAAGTGTATTTCTTTTTTTAGCTTTAACTTTTCATTTTTTTGGATTGTAACCACATTGCAAACAACTTTTGATGTCAAAGAATCATAACAAACAGTTATGTCAAATAGCAGCAGAAGTGCACTTTTTGGAGAGCTGTATTATTTTAAGTTTTGTGCCCAATAAACTGATTTTATTTACACTATATTATTATTTATACACCTATAGTGATCACAGAGACAGGTTGTTTTTGTGTTACTGTATATATTTATTTTTTTCTGAAAAATCCCACTTAATATACTTTGGGTAACAGTCAATATTTATTTATTTTATTTAAATTTTATAGAGGGGTAACAGTCAATATTTGTTTGTTAGATTCAATTTTTTTCTTATATAATAAAAGTGAGCTTTTGTTGAACCAAATATTGTGTGTTATTTTTTTATATACAACAACCTATCTGGACTCAATAAGAGAATCGGTTCGATAATAGGCTCGAACTCAATAATTTCTTATCAAACATCATCCCTAGTAACCTGTGAGTGAAGGTGCACAGCGACACGTGATGCCCGGTTATCCCACAAAATCTCAGCTCACGCTAAAAAAAGAAAAGTTGATGACGAAGGCCGGGTTTTCAACAAGACATGGACTGCCAAGTATTTTTTTTTACAGAAATGAAAGGTAAAGCCGTGTGCTTAATTAGTGGTATACAGAAGGAATATAATTGAATCGCCACTACACGACGAAGCACGGGGAAAAATACCGGAATCTGTCCGATGAAGGGAGGCTGATGCGTTGATGGTAAAACTGCAAACCCAACAAGGACTTTTTGCCCAATTTCACACCCCCAGAGATGCAGACGTCAGGACAAGTTTCATAATTTCTCACAAAATCGCCAGAAAAAGTAAGGCGTTTTCTGACGGGGAGTTTTTTAAGGAGTGTTTATTGGACTTGCGCTGATATGCCCTGAGAAGAGGGACGCATTTGAGAATGTGTCACTATCCCGACACCACTGTAACGAGGCGGGTTGAGGCCATCGCTGGAAAATTGGAGCTTCAGCTGAAGAACAGAGCAGCCGACTTTGACTGTTTTTCGCTGGCTTTGGATGAGAGCTGCGATGTACGTAACACCGCCCAGCTGCTCATCTTCTTACGTGGGATAACTTCGGACTTTCAAATCACGGAGGAGCTGGCAGCCATGCAGTCAATTAAAGGGCGTATGTCCGGGTGTGACCTGTGAGTGAAGGTGCACAGCGACGAGTGATGAGACACTAAAAAGAGAAAAGTTGATGACTAATGCCGTGTTTCCAACAAGACATGGACTGGCAAGTATTTCTTTATAGAAATGAAAGGTAAAGCCGTGTGCTTAATTTGTGGTACACAGGTTGCTGTGTTTAAAGAATATCATTTGAATCGCCACTACACGACGAAAAATACCGGAATCTGTCTGATGAAGAGCGCGCAAGGGAGGCTGATGCGTTGATGGTAAAACTGCAAACCCAACAAGGACTTTTTGCCAAATTTCACACACCCAGAGACGCAGCCGTCAGGACAAGTTTTGTCATTTCTCACAAAATCGCCAGAAAAAGTAAGGCGTTTTCTGATGGAGAGTTTATTAAGGAGTGCTTATTGGATACTGTTGCGCTGATATTCCCAGAGACTTTGACTGTTTTTCGCTGGCTTTGGATGAGAGCTGCGATGTACTTGACACCGCCCAGCTGCTCATCTTCTTACGTGGGATAACTTCGGACTTTCAAATCACGGAGGAGCTGGCAGCCATGCAGTCAATTAAAGGGAGAACCACAGGTAGTGACTTGTTCACAGAGGTAAATGCGTGTTTGAACATGTTAGGACTGCAATTGGACAAGCTGGCAGGTGTGACAACAGATGGTTGTCCAAATCTGATGGGGAAAAATGTTGGACTTTTAAAGAGGATGCAGAATAAAGTCACAGAAATTAACCCTGTTCAGAAATTGACATTTTTGCATTGTATTATACATCAGGAAGTGTTGTGTAAGACTGTTAAAAATTAACCATATTGTTGATTCTGTAAGTAAAACAGTTAACTTTATCAGAGCGAAAGCGTTAAATCATAGACAATTTGTTGCACTTTTGGAGGAAAATGAGAGTGAACATGGTGACATAAGCTACAACAGCAACGTCAGGTGGCTCAGCCTGGGCAAAGTTCTGAAAAGTCTCTGGGACCTGAGAGACCAGATTCAGAATTTCTGTGGGAAGAAAGGACATGACATCCCAGAACTTTCAGATGAAGACTGGGTGACAGACCTCGGGTTCGCTGTGGATGTGACTGCACTCATGAACGAACTGAATACCAAACTGCAGCGCAATGGCCTTTTTGTGCATGAGATGTACAGTGCAGTGACGGCTTTCATGAGAAAGTTGCAGCTTCTCTCAAACCAAGTGAAGGACAACATTCTGACCGACTTGCCAACACTAAAAGAAGCCACAAGATCAGCCGATCACCTCCACAAATACTCAATCAAGTTAAAAGCACTGCATTGGAGAGTTTTCGAGGCGATTTCAAGATTTCAAAACTCTTGAGAGTCAAACGCACATGGTTTCTTCTCCCTTCAACTGCAGTGTGGACAATGCACCAAGCGATGCTCAGATGGAGCTCATTGACCTGCAGTCTGACCTACTTCTGGCAGAGCACTTCAGGTCAGTCTCATTGCTGGACTTTTACTCCTCCCTCAAAGGGGAAAACTTTCCACACCTGAGGAGGCATGCTCAGAGGATTCTGGTCCTCTTTGGATCCACCTATGTATGTGAACAGACATTTTCTGTGATGAAGTTCAACAAATCCAAACACAGATCCTCCATCACTGATGAGCACCTTTCAGCTGTCCTTTGCATAGCCACCTCAGACATTCAGCCAGATTGCAATGCCCTTGTTCAAGCCCAGAACAGACTGGATTATTTGCACTGAAGAGGTAAAATGAGGTGGAAAAAATAAGTTATTGTTTGTTGTATTGCAGTATTTCTATAACCTTGTTAAGTTGTTTATTGTTTTTCCTTGCTTGTGGAACAAAGTTAAAGTGTGAACAAGTTAAAAATAAATTGCAGTGATTCAATGATTGTTTTTGTTTTCTTATTTCAATTTCACATAGCCTAATATCAATATTTAAGGATTAAGAGTTTAAATAAAACCATCAAAAGCAATCTGCTTTTGTATAAAGTTAAGTTAGGTTAAATGGAATTATTATTATTATTATTTATCTTACGGTGTATCAAAAATAATAGTGAGCAAAATTTAACTGAAATATTGTCAATGTAGCCCTCCAGCAGTTCTCGGGTTGCTCATGCGGCCCCCGGTAAAAATTAATTGCCCACCCCTGCTTTAAACCATAACCAAGCATGAATCAATATAGCTCTTATCTCAAAGTAGGTGTACTGTCACCATCTGTCACATCACGCCCTCACTTATTTTGAGTTTTTTGCTGTTTTCCTGTGTGTAGTGTTTTAGTTCGTGTCTTGCGCTCCTATTTTGGCGGCTTTTTCTCTTTTTTTGGTATTTTCCTGTAGCAGTTTCATATCTTCCTTAAACGCTAATCCCAGCATCTGCTTTGTTTTAGCAATCAAGACTATGTAAATTGTTGCTATCCTTCTTTGTGTGGACATTGCTGATTGTCATGTCATGTTCGGATGTACATTGTGGATGCCGTCTTTGCACCACAGTAAGTCTTTGCTGTCGTCCAGCATTCTGTTTTTGTTTGCTTTGTAGCCAGTTCAGTTTTAGTTTTGTTCTGCATAGCCTTCCCTAAACTTCAATGCCTTTTCTTAAGGGCACTCACCTTTTGTTTATTTGTGGTGTAAGCATTAGACACCTTTTTACCTGCACACTGCCTCGCGCCGTTTCCGACATCTACAAACCAATTAGCTACCTGCTGCCATCTACTGATATGGAAGAGTATTTCACGGTTACTCTGCCGAGCTTTAGACAGCACCGACACTCAACAACAACACATCATTTGCAGACTATAATTACTGGTTTGCAAAAAATATTTTTAACCCAAATAGGTTAAATTAGATAATCTCCCACGGCACACCAGACTGTATCTCACGGCACACTAGTGTGCCGCGGCACACTCCATCTGTCAATATAACATTTTTAAAGATTTAAGTTGTATGCTCTTTTTGTCAAACAAAACCCTGTTTTTTTATAGAAAAAACACAAAATATGCAATATTTTCACCCAATAACATTTTTAAGTGCAATATTTGAAATTATATAATAATTGGAGCCTTAAAAAGGTCAATTACTCATAACACCATTGATTTTATTTCATTATTATTTTCTAAGGAATGACACTTAAAAACAAATCACACTAAAATTATTGGGGATCCAAAAGGGTAAAAAAAAAATATATATATACATTGTTTTTACTGTTTCCTTTAAACACAATAAAGCTCAAGATCAACTTCAGATCTATCCGTCAGTTATACGTTTTATTGTTGTTTATGTTTTTTGTTTGTTCGTTTTAGGCCCTTCTTTAAAGAAAAAAAAACTGCTCTGTTTTTTATATGGCAACCACAAAATATGCAACATTTTCCCCCAAAAAATATCTCAAAGTGGAATATTTAATGTGACATAATTAGAGCCTTGAATAGGTCAATAATTCATAATGACATTGATTTTGACTCATTATTATTATTTAAAGAAAGAAACCGCCTGCATGGCAGCTTTGCATTGGAGTAAATATTGCGACATTTCTTGTTACATTTCATCCGTTTACTCTTTTATACCACTTTTTATGTTCTTCATTTTTTTCAATCATATTTTTAAAATGTGCCGTGGGGCCGTTAAAAAATGACCTACGGGCTGTAGTTTGCACACCCCTGAATTAAATGATTTACTTGTCACAAGACAATAGGGCCGTCTGAGAAAAACGACCACGCCGCGAGACATAACAACTCAACCTGCGCTGGCGTCATGCCGCTGCTGGACGCTCACGTAACACTTATGCAACATGCCTGAAAAATGTACGAATCCCACTGTTATTTCGGGAGGATGCGGGGGGGAGGGCCTTGTTATTTGGAGATCAGTTCTAGCATGCGTTTGGTAGTATGCACTGCTGCGGGAAAGTATACTTCTGTACTTCGAGTGCTCTGATGATCCTGACAGAACCGCACGCAAAGGTCACAGGAGATCCGGTCTGCATCCCTTTGCCTTTTTTTGGGGGGTGGGGGGGTAGATTTGGTTTCCACCTGGCTCACGTTGATGCTGCCACAATGTCTTTGCATATATTGTCTTATTTTACTTCCATATTATGGTTTAGAGCAGTGTTTTTCAACCTTTTTAGAGCCAAAGCATATTTTTTTCCAGTGAGAAAAATGCGGAGGCACACCACCAGCAGAAAACATTAAAAATTAAACTCAGCAGTCGATATTGACGGTAAAAAGTTGTTCTCGCAAGTGTTGGATATTAGTTCAAACCATAACCAACCGTGCATCACTATAGCTCTTGTCTCAAAGTAGGTGTACTGTCACAACTTGTCACATCACGCCGTGACTTATTTTGAGTTGTTTGCTGTTTTCCTGTGTGCAGTGTTTTAGTTCTTGTCTTGCGCTCCTATTTTTGGTGGCTTTTCCTGTTTTGTTGGTATTTTCCTGTAGCAGTTTCATGTCTTTCTTGAGCCATATTCCCCGCACCAGCTTTGTTTTAGCTATCAGGCTATTGAAGTTGTCGCTATCCTTCTTTGCAGGGACATTGTTGATTGTCATGTAATGTTCGGATGTACTTTGTGGACGTCATCTGCTCCACAGTAAGTCTTTGCTGTCGTCCAGCATTCTGTTTTTGTTTACTTTGCAACCAGTTCAGTTTTAGTTTCGTTTTGCATAGCCATCCCTAGGCTTCAACGCGTTTTCTTAGCGGCACTCACCTTTTGTTTATGTTTGGTTTAAGCATTAGACACCTTTTAACCTGCACACTGCCTCCCGCTGTTTCCGGCATCTACAAAGCAATTAGCTACCTGCTGCCACCTACTGATATGGAAGAGTATTACACGGTTACTCTGCCGAGCTCGAGACAGCACCGACCACTCAACAACAACACATCATTTGCAGACTATAATTACTGGTTTGCAAAAAATATTTTTAATCCAATTAGGTGAAATTAGATAATCTCCCACGGCACACCAGACTGTATCTCACGGCACACTTCAATGCTTTTTCTTAGCGGCACTCGCCTTTTGTTTATTTTTGCTTCAAGCATTAGATACCTTTTTACCTGCACACTGCCTGCATATTGTGGTCATGACAAACCTTGTTCCCGACATCTACAAAGCAATTAGCTACCTGCTGCCATCTGCTGATATGGAAGAGTATTACACGGCTATTCTGCCGAGCTCTAGAACAGCACCGACACATCTGCAGATTATTACTGGTTTGCAAAAAATATTTTTAGCCCATCCATCCATCCATCCATTTTCTACCGCTTAATCCCTTCGGGGTCACGGGGGGGCGCTGGAGCCTATCTCAACTACAATCGGACGGAAGGCGGGGTACACCCTGGACAAGTCGCCATCTCATCGCAGGGCCAACACAGATAGACAGACAACATTCACACTCACATTCACACACTAGGTCAATTTTTAGTGTTGCCAATCAACCTATCCCCAGGTGCATGTCTTTGGAAGTGGGAGGAAGCCGGAGTACCCGGAGGGAACCCACGCAGTCACGGGGAGAACATGCAAACTCCACACAGAAAGATCCCGAGCCCGGGATTGAACCCAAGACTACTCAGGACCTTCGTATTGTGACGCAGACGCACTAACCCCTCTTCCACCGTGCTGCCCCTATTTTTAACCCAAATTGGTAAAATTACATAATCTCCCACGGCACATTAGAGTGCCGCGGCACAGTGGTTGAAGAACACTGGTTTAGAATAGTTGAGAATGGCGATTTTATAAAACTTATTAGAATTAAATGGGGCCTATGATAAATTTTGTCTTTTCTGACTTGTTGCAATGTTGGATATTTATCTTAAATGATAGGTTCATGGGTATAATAACACTGCATGCTGCTAAAAGCAACTTCACTGGTGTGCTTGAAGCTCATCGAAAGAATGCAAAGCAGTAATCAGAGCAAAGGGTGGCTATTTTGAAGAAACTAGAATATAAAACATGTTTTCAGTTAGTTCACCTTATTTTATTAAGTACATTACTCCACATATGTTCATTCATAGTTTTGATGCCTTCAGTGACAATCTACAATGTAAATAGTCATGAAAACAAAAAGAAACGCATTGAATGAGGAGAAGGTTTTTTACTAAAACAAGGGCTTTTTTTCGAGGCGAGAACCAATTATTCATCTTTACATTGATTCTTATGGGGAACTCTGCTTCACAATACTAACTTTTCAGTTTACGAACCATCTTCAAGAACCAATCAAGTTGGTAAATTGAGGTTCCACTGTATAGAAGTATGTTTTTCTTTTAAAAAGGCCTATTACATGTTAAGAATGTACCGTGTTGGGGAGACCAAGCACCCATTGAATTGATTTCAATTCATTTCAATGGGAAACGTTACATTTGAGATAGAAGTGTTTTGAATTAAGAGTGTCCTCACAGAAGCAATTAAGCTCGTAAATTAAAATTGACATCTAAGAATTCAGAATTCAAGAACTGCATATCATGTTTCCACATCAAGTAAACATTTATGTCCAACATGCCATAAGAAAAGCATACGTTAGGTCCAAAACTCCATCACACTGTGGCCGTCACGGGTCAGCTCCACGACACTTCTCAGATGTGCGGAATTTGTAATGCAAACAAACAAACACGCCAGTGTGGCTTGTGTGACGGCTGCGTTGTGTGCTGAAGGCATGTGGTCTCTCTGGGGAGCACTTTGTTCAATTCAAACGTCGGTATTTACCCCACAAGAGCATCAAGTGATTTAGCTTCAAAATCCCTCCTCTATTGTGGCATTACTGTGCCTTTATCTACTTAAAGACAGTGCATGTAAATGTCCCCCCAAAATAATCAATTTCCACTGAGGCTGAAAGGACTGCAAAGATGCTTTTCGGATGTAATTTTCTGATATGTCCTCTATTCCACACAGGGAGGGTGGACATGCCTTTCAGACAGACCGTTGTCAGAATCCCTCCATTAGCTTTGATTCACTGTAGCTATTTGTGTCAAATTGCCTGGCTTGATAAGTGTGGAGGACGTGACACAGTATGGATAATCTATATAGACCTTTTCTGGAGAGAAAATTTGCATCAAATACACCGCCATACTCTAACCTGCAAACTCAAGGCACGGGGGCCAAATCTGGCCCGCCGCATCATTTTATATGGCCCGCCTGGAAACAATGTGCATCAATAGAGTAGTCATATGTTCTTTCCATTTTGATGGAAAAAAATATTTGTACTGAATAAAATTGCATATCTTAAAGACTTTTAAATAATCTGATCATGCAACAAATATATTATATACTGTATTGAAACATTTTTTTGTAAGAAAATCAACGCTTAAATATATGCTTTTCACCTTGACTTATGATTTCAAAGCTAGTTATCCATTAATTTGTACGTTACAAAATCAAATGATCAAATGCATAAGCAATTGCGAGATGATACATTTGGATATACAGGTAAAAAGCCAGTAAATTAGAATATTTTGAAAACTTGATTTATTTCAGTAATTGCATTCAAAAGGTGTAACTTGTACATTATATTTATTCATTGCACACAGACTGATGCATTCAAATGTTTATTTCATTTAATTTTGATGATTTGAAGTGGCAACAAATGAAAATCCCAAATTCCGTGTGTCACAAAATTAGAATATTACTTAAGGCTAATACAAAAAAGGGATTTTTAGAAATGTTGGCCAACTGAAAAGTATGAAAATGAAAAATATGAGCATGTACAATACTCAATACTTGGTTGGAGCTCCTTTTGCCTCAATTACTGCGTTAATGCGGCGTGGCATGGAGTCGATGAGTTTCTGGCACTGCTCAGGTGTTATGAGAGCCCAGGTTGCTCTGATAGTGGCCTTCAACTCTTCTGCGTTTTTGGGTCTGGCATTCTGCATCTTCCTTTTCACAATACCCCACAGATTTTCTATGGGGCTAAGGTCAGGGGAGTTGGCGGGCCAATTTAGAACAGAAATACCATGGTCCGTAAACCAGGCACGGGTAGATTTTGCGCTGTGTGCAGGCGCCAAGTCCTGTTGGAACTTGAAATCTCCATCTCCATAGAGCAGGTCAGCAGCAGGAAGCATGAAGTGCTCTAAAACTTGCTGGTAGACGGCTGCGTTGACCTTGGATCTCAGGAAACAGAGTGGACCGACACCAGCAGATGACATGGCACCCCAAACCATCACTGATGGTGGAAACTTTACACTAGACTTCAGGCAACGTGGATCCTGTGCCTCTCCTGTCTTCCTCCAGACTCTGGGACCTCGATTTCCAAAGGAAATGCAAAATTTGCATGGTTGGAATTGGGGGTTAAATCACCAAAAATTATTCCCGGGCGCGGCGCCGCTGCTGCCCACTGCTCTCCTCACCTCCCAGTGGGTGATCAAGGGATGGGTCAAATGCAGAGGACAAATTTCACCACACCTAGTGTGTGTGCGACAATCATTGGTACTTTAACTTAACTTTAACTTTTACACATACAAACTGTAGCACACAAAAAATAACATTTAATAAAAAAAAAACTTTATTATGGTCTTACCTTTACTTATAAGTGCGGGAACAGTGGTGTTCGTGTTGGAGGAGTTGTGAATGAATGAAATATGAAATCCGTGCTGCAGTCTGCAGGTGTACCTAATGTTGTGGCCCTGCAGTCGTTCACGCTCCTCCGGCGCGAGCA
>NC_084564.2:26702500-26712500 GCF_033978685.3 Nerophis lumbriciformis
ATAATAATAATAATAATAATAATAATAATAATAATAATAACACAGACAAAGTGCAGACTAGATAACAACTAATTAGTAAAAATTAGTAAAAACTAAACATGGGTACACGATTGTTGCTCAACTAGCCACAATTTAGTTTGTTTTTTGAAAGTGACAAGTGCAGGTATACTTTTCAAAGTGTCAGGTAAAAAGTTCCATAGTTGTGGTCCTTTTTATTGAAAAAGCAGTCTGGGCAAGAGATGTTCTACGGAATGGAACGCAACATTTGCCTTTTGACGTTGCTCGGGTGGTAGATCTGGTACCATTTTGCAGTTTTGTAACTGCCTTGCAGAGCAATTGGGGAGCAGAGTTATTTAAGCATTTAAAAACCAGTGTGACTGTGTGTAACAAAATTAAATTGGTAAAACTTAAAGGCCTACTGAAATGCAATGTTCTTATTTAAACGGGGATAGCAGGTCCATTCTATGTGTCATACTTGATCATTTCGCGATATTGCCATATTTTTGCTGAAAGGATTTAGTAGAGAACATCGACGATAAAGTTCGCAACTTTTGGTCGCTGATAAAAAAGCCTTGCCTGTACCGGAAGTAGCAGACGATTAGCGTGACGTCACAGGTTGTTGAGCTCCTCACATCTGCACATTGTTTACAATCATGGCCACCAGCAGCGAGAGCGATTCGGACCGAGAAAGCGACAATTTCCCCATTAATTTGAGCGAGGATGAAAGATTTGTGGATGAGGAAAGTGAGAGTGAAGGACTAGAGGGCAGTGGGAGCGATTCAGATAGGGAAGATGCTGTGAGAGGCGGGTGGGACCTGATATTCAGTTGGGAATGACTAAAACAGTAAATAAACACAAGACATATATATACTCTATTAGCCACAACACAACCAGGCTTATATTTAATATGCCACAAATGAATCCCGCATAACAAACACCTCCCCCTTCCCGTCCATATAACCCGCCAATACAACTCAAACACCTGCACAACACACTCAATCGTTCACCTCCCCAAAGTTCATACAGCACATATATTTCCCCAAAGTCTCCAAAGTAGGTACAGGCAGGCGTAGGTGCGTGGTGATTGGCTCATGTGTTACCTAGGAGGTGTTTCCGTCTGTGACGGCATGCTGATACAATTTTGCTGCGCTTGTTGAGGTCTGGGCGGTATATAATAAACAGTTTCTCTTTTAAGCATAGGTTGCATCTTTTATTACCATTGTTGTAAGGTGTGCTGGATGCAAGAATTTGCCATGTTATTGAATATTCAACATTATTGTCTTTGAGGTCCCAAATGTGTTTGCTGAGTTCTGTAGTATTCCGCATGTTTTGGTTCCTGAAAGAAGCCTTGTGATTGTTCCATCTGGTTTTGAACTCTCCCTCGGTTAATCCTACATATGTGTCGGATGTGTTAATGTCCTTGCGTGTTACCTTTGATTGGTAAACGACTGATGTTTGTAAGCACCCCTCGTTGAGAGGGCAATCAGGTTTCTTGCGGCAGTTGCAGCCTTTGTTGGTTTTGGAGTCGCTCTGTTGGCCATGTGCTTTTTTGGATTTTGTCAGTTCCTGTTTTTTCACTCCCTGTTTTGTTTCTATGACAACCCATTAGTTTTCACCTGTCCTCATGTCACACACCTGATTCATTTGCACTCACACACCTGTTGTTAATCATATATGTGTTATTTAACCTTTTAATTTTCTGTTGGTCGGCCTGGCGACATCACTCTTGACACACTCCTGACACTCTGTTTCATGTTCATAGTCCATGCTGCCCTGTTCATGTCATCGCAAGTAAGTTTTGTTGATTAATGCCACAGTTAGTGTCTTTTGTTTTTTTTGTCCGTAGTTCTGCCTTTGTGCGAGTTTTTGTTTTTATAGCCAAGTTTTGTACTTCCGCCCTTGTGCGCACCTTTTGCTTATTCCTTTTTTGAGTGTTAAAATTAAAATATGTATTCACCTTCACGCCGTGTCCGGTCCAAATCCTTTGCACCTCGGGAAAACAATCCACGCCATTGTCCAAGTCTTGACAGATATGTGGATCCCCTCCTTAAAAAAGTTGTTACATGTGTTTTGGAAAGCTAGTTTCAACTTTTTTGTCAATAATAAGTTTTTATTGCATGTAAACATACTTTGTGTGTGTATGTAGGGCAGTGACATAAGGTGGGGAGTGGGCGCACTTCAGAGTCTATTGAAAATTGGGACAGAAAAATACTTGTTCGGGGCCACCTAAAGCCCGAACTGTATCCACCCTATAACTCACTTTTTAAATGAGTACCTTTTGTAAAATACAGCTCTCAGGTGTCCTGCTGCACTCAGAACCCCTCAAAAAAAAAAACACACACTGCTAGATTTATGTAGTTCTGATTTTTCTTCTCCCATCTCACCGTGCCAGCAATGTTGTGGAAAATCTATGTGGATGCAACCACCATGAGGGGATAACGCCAGTCAGGCAAAGATCCTGCCACAAATCTTGTTTGTTTCTGCAACCCCACAGAAAAATAATGTAAGAACGCCGAGTGCCAGCCAGCACAGCAGCTTCCACTCCGGGTGACGCGCAGCTCTTATGCACGTACAGTGCGCACTATCCTCACACACTTTTGTAGTACGGAGCTGCAAAACGCATGTAAAATGTTGACTGCCATCAGGGAACTTAGTAACACGCAGTGACCTTATACAACCTCTATTAACTTAGCGTTGATGAGAGGATGTAGGCAGAATGCTAAGTCGACCCAAACAACTGTCGGCTGTTTTACCGAACAAGAATGAATGACAGTCAGCATGTGTGAACTGTCTTTGGCACGTAAACAATCATTGAATTGAACGGGAGTACACCTTTGTTTACCTCCCAGGAGAGTCTACGAGTCAAAGGAAGAAAAACAGTCCGAATCAAAATGTGCTGACGCGAATACTAACACAATAAATAAACACATCAATATTAAATATATCGTAGGGATTTCATTAATACAGATACCAATGTCACTCTTCATTAATGATGGAAGAGTTTGTACACCAGCAACATCATGTAACATCTCACAGCAGGGAATTTTACCAACACCTGCTTTTTACATTTTTAAAAAGGTGACATTTTATGATTTTTGTTTCTTTTTTTAAATACACTGGACAGAAATATGAATGCAACACTTTTGTTTTTGCTCCACCAGTTTCATATGCGCATTCACCGAACCCTTCTTTAGAGAAAAATACAAGTGAAGTGAATTATATTTATATAGCGCTTTTACATAGTGAAACCCACTATCTAAGTTACATTTAAACCAGTGTGGGTGGCACTGGGAGCAGGTGGGTAAAGTGTTTTGCCCAAGGACACAACGGCAGTGACTAGGATGGCAGAATCGGGGATCGAACCTGGAACCCTGAAGTTGCTGGCACGGCCACTCTACCAGCCGAGCTGTACTGCAGGAACATTGTTTGGGGGTATCTATAATACGTTGATAGGGAGAAGTTTTTATTCACACGATGTGTGTAAATAAATGGGTGTGTCTTGACCAACTCACCGAACCCCTAGGGTTTGATCGAACCCAAGTTAAGTACCACTGACCTATTTATAAAAAATACCTAAAATACCTATCAGTGGCTTTGTGGTTAGATTGTCCGCTCTGAGATCGGTCTTCCCCGTGGCCTCCTACCGGTCGGACGTGCCCTAAAGGGAGGCGTTCGGGTGGCATCCTGACCAGATTCCCGAACCACCTCACCTGGCTCCTCTCGATGTGGAGGAGCAGTGGCTTTACTCGGATGACAGAGCTTCTCACCCTATCTCTAAGAGAGAGCCCCGCCACCCGGCGGAGGGAACTCATTTCGTACCCGTGATCTTGTCCTTTCGGTCATAACCCAAAGCTCATGACCATAGGTGAGGATGGGAACGTAGATCGACCGGTAAATTGAGAGCTTTGCCTTCCGGCTCAGCTCCTTCTTCACCACAACGGATCGATACAGCGTCCGCATTACTGAATACGCCGCACCGATCCGCCTGTGGATCTCACGATCCTCTCTTCCCTCACGTGTGAATAAGACTACGAGGTACTTGAACACCTCCACTTAGGGCAAGATCTCCTCCCCAACCCAGAGATCGCATCTTGATTGTTTTAATTCATGTTCCCACATTGCCGTAGTCCCAAATTTAATAATAACTTCATCATATTTAGATTATTCTGGGGTCTTGTGGATCTTGGTATGCCCAACAGGCTTTCCGTAGATCATGATAGTTTAAAATTATGCTCATGATTGTTTTTTTTTTGTTCCCGAAGAGCTAATCATTAAGGAACATCACATGATTAAAATTGTGTAATTCAATCTTCTAGCAGGAGTAGACAGATACTAATAAAAGTTTGTCTTCTCCATGCCTCAACAAGAGTTTTGTTTCCTTCCTGTGTTTACCATTTTCTAATAGTCAGTCACAGGACAACAAAATTGCAGTTTTCAACAAGCAGCCAGTCACCCACCACTAAAAAAATCAAGCTAGAATGACAGGGGGAAAAAAATAACTTTAGAACTGTGTTGATGGGGTTGTGAGGGAACATTAGATAAGATCATAACAAACAAAAAAAGATTAACGTACCAGCGTGAGGCACTGAATCCAAAACTGGCAAACATTATAAAAGCCATAAAAAGTGTAGAAAGGCAAAAAAATAATAATAATAAATCTGCGATAAAGTGAATTAAAAGTAGATTAAATTTGAATCTGGGAAAAAGTAATCCACAGCTGAGTAGTTGAAGTGGATTTTACAGAGGAAAAATGTTTACAGTCTCGTCAATATGATAATTAAGACGCGGTCTACAGCCGGACTTTATGTTAAAGTCGTCAAAAGCTTTTTTTTAAATTTAGTTTAATGACACATTTTCATGTCTAGCGTTTCAACAAATGTAGCTGTATGCAGCAACTTTCCAGCCAGACAAGTCCTGAGTGAAATATAAGCACAGGGGCTATCTAGTGAATAATAAATGCAGGAATGCAAAATAAATAAATAAATCTCAGCCTCATTCACGACAACACTCTTACTCCACAAAGAGACTAACACACAGACACACACACACACGCACACACACACACATACGACTTGAGGCTTTTTAGATGAAGAGAGTGGAAGCTCGGGTGAACTAGTGCAGAACAATATCACCCACTTGTGAAGATTCCAATCTTCCCCTTCACCAACATGTGATATATTTGTATCTTACTAGTCACTCTCCATTTGGAGGTATTTGGTCCTATGATATCTTATTCCACTAACTCTGCATTAGGTTCAACAAAACACCTGCAAAGTGATCTTAACTATCATTCACAAACAAGGATGGGGCGAGGGTCACCACTTTGTCAACAAATGCGTGAGCAAATTGTTTAACAGTTTAAGAACAACATTTCTCAACCAGCTATTGCAAGGGTTAGGGATTTCACCATCTACAGTCCGTAATATCATCAAAAGGTTCAGAGAATCTGGAGAAAACCGAAAACCAACATTGAATGCCCGTGACCTTCGATCCCTCAGGCGGTACTGCCTCAAAAAGCGACATCAGTGTGTAAAGGATATCACCACATTGGCTCAGGAACACTTCAGAAAACCACTGTCAGTAACTACAGTTGGTCGCTACATCTGTAAGTGCAAGTTAAAACTCTACTGTACAAAGCCAAAGCCATTTATCAACAACACCCAGAAACGCAGCTACACCGCTACAACAAAAATGACGGGGAGAAGACACTGTCGAAGGTGAGCCACGTAAATAAGACCGCCCACAAAACGGCGCATCCTGAAGCGACTGTCAGAAAGCGGCTTGAAGATCAATCAATCAATCAATGTTTATTTATATAGCCCTAAATCACAAGATGATGTCAAAGTCATTTTAGATTGGGGGCCACATGAAGAAAAATCTACTCCTAAGTGGGCCGGACTGGTAAAATCACAGTACGATAACTTAAAAATAACAACTTCAGATTGTTTTCTTTGTTTAAAAATAGAACAAGCACATTCTGAAAATGTACAAATCATAATGTTGTTGTATTTTTTTTTTTTACACTTACATGTTTGGTTAATAGTATTCTATCTTTATTTGTCATTATTTATACTTTCTGAATAAATTATGTGATACTGTTCATCAGTCAACTCATTGGTGTTCATTCTCAATCTATCAGGATAAAAAAATATCAAAATCAAATTACAGTATGTTATTTATGTAGTTTGCTTATTTTCCTCAACTGGTGCACTAACAGGTGTTTTTTTTTTTACAAATGTAGCATCATCTACAAAGATACAAAGAATTGCTATTGTGACATCTAGTGGACACATTTAGAACAGCAATTATTTCATTCAAAAATGTCTGTATTTTTTTTATACTTAGCATACTCATACCCGCAGGCCGGATAAAACCTGTTCGCCGTACATGACACCCCTGATCTATATTCAACTTTTGTCCAAATGACCTAAACACAAAATGATTTGTTCACATCAAAGAATTGAGCAGATGTTGAGCAAAAAATATGTTCTTTGTTTTATATGTCATTAAATAAGGGCATATTGACAACATGGTTACACAATAGGACTTTATAGTACCAGGTATATGTGATTAGGGATGAGTAACTTTCACATTTGAACCGATACTATCCTGACTGGCACGCTCGTTGCCAGGTAATGATTAGCGCTTTAGTTGTCAGCTAACAATTAGCGCTGTAGTTGTCAGCTAGTAATTAGTCTCCCAATTAACCCACCAGTGCCTCCATGGTAATGCCCCCCTCTACCTCAAAGAACTGCTCACCCCCAAATCCTCCACACGACACCTCCGCTCCGGACAGACTAACCTCCTCCAACCTCCGAGGACAAAGCTACGAACAAACATTCTGCTCCGCCGCTCCCAGTCTGTGGAACGCTCTCCCTGACCACCTGAGGGCACCACAGACTGTGGATGCTTTTAAAAAAGGCTTAAAAACCCTTCTTTTTAAACAAGCCTTTTTTTAGATATATGCATGCTCGTTCTAGTTTTTATTTGTATTTATTTGTATTATCTTTTTATTTATTTTTTTAATACACTGTAGCACTTTGAGGTAGTTTGCTCAATGTAAAGTGATTTTTACAAATAAAATCTGTTATTATTATTATTATTATTCCTGACTACTTCAGCTCTCCAGTCAGTTCACTCTGCACCAGTAGATTCTTGGTTCACCCTTCCAGTCATGTTCATCTCCTCTGCTTTGGCTCCACTCACGCATCTCGTTCCTGTGACTCTGCCACGGCGTTGTTTTGTAGTGTTAACGGTTTCCTCTCCACATCTTTCGTGTGTGTCCTCGGTTGTTTTTTTCTCACTCCTTATTGAGTGCGCTTTCTGTCGGTATTTTTATTCTTTCTTCTCTGCATTGGGGTACTCCTCCAGCAAAAGCCTATCGTGACACTCTCCATTAGTTTGGGGGTCCTTGACTTGGAAAACGTTGAAGACCCCTGCTTTAAATGACTTGATCTGGTGTGTCTTATTTCCACATTAGACCTTGTTACCAGTGAACTAAGACCTCAGACAAGCTTACGGTAAAAGTCAAATAACACCCAAAACTAATCAGCTGAGTTGCGATAAGGATTTTGTAAACATGTATCACACAATTCTTAAGATAGTAAAAAAAAAAAACTGGAAAACGGGAGAAAAAAAAACATGGCGAAAGGTTACTGCTGTGTTAAACCTGTCACTGGATTAATAAATGCTGCATATTCTATAGCAAGGGTGTCAAACTCATTTTAGCTCAGGGGCTGCGTGGAGAAAAATCTATTCCTACGCGAGCTGGACTGGTAAAATCGAGGCAGTAAAACTTAAAACTGAAGACAACTTTAATCTGTTTTTTTTGTCTTATTTTGTCCAAAATATCCTTTTGGCAAAACACTTCAAGTTAGTTGAAAATTCTAAGGAAAAAATTGGGGCAGCTTCAAATACACCATGAAGAACACAATTAACTTAGACTTTGCCTCAGTGTATTTACAAGGCAATTCAACTTTAAGCACTTCCTATTTAGGATTCTCATGTTTGCTGTTCACCATTAAAAACTTTTGGAAAAGCAACTGAGTAAAATTCCTCAAACCGCCGCGTCGGTGAAATTCACAACACATTCATTTATCATCATTCAAATCTTACAATTATAATATAAACAAACCAATTATCCAAATGACACCATGAGAGCCAAACTAAAGATAATATAACTACAAACATAACCAATGTGAACATAGTTTAACCTAAAATAGAACAAACACCAAATGTAGAAACACACATTTTTACAATGGAGTTCAGGGTGTGCATCGTGCATTCAACCAATTGCAAGGGCTGCATGTAACTCTACCTAAAAAGATGATGATCAAGTGGACTTAATTCTTTACATCTTCGTTATTCGTTATTTTATCCGTTGAGTAGATCATTTACGATGAAAGACTGTATTATGCGTGGATACAGCCGCCATCTGCGGCCAGTCACAACAAGAGCAGGCGACTGCTTGAACCTGCGCTGATTGGTGTAGCAGCAGCCAATCCAGAAGGCGCTGAAAGTCAGCTGACACATCATCTTCAAACACGGTCATGTGGGACCTGGGTTACTCTTCAATTGCAGACTATTTCATTAAAAAAAATGCAGCTTATTTTTATATTGAGCAAACTGATCATCCGGATTAAACCTGTTTGCGGGCTTGATACGGATGTGACACTGCTGTGACAATCGCCTATATCAGAGGTGTCAAACCCAAAATCTGGCCCGCCACATCATTTAATGTGGTCCGTGAAAGCCTGAAAACAATGCACGTCAATAAAGTATTTTAAATGTATTCTTTTCATTTTGACAGAAAAAAATACATGTAATGCATGAATTTGCATATATTTTACATTGTTCTTTCCTAAATATAAAAATAGATGCTTAGATACCTGTATGAATATGTAATAATAATGTTTTTCACATCAATAATGTAATATTTTGTTACATTTGTATGACTTTAGGTTGGAAAGTAGTTCTAACCTGTAATAATAATAATGAACTGCTAGTTTTGTGTTTCCTTTTAATGACACAAATATTATATTATGATACATTACAAAATTTTTTTTGTTGGACTAAAAATAAATATCTGATTGACTTATGATTTCGAAGCAAGCTATCCATTAAGTTGTACATTGTTTAAAAATAACTATATATTTTACGGTTGAAAAAACTAAAACACTAGCTTCCCAGTCGCCAGAATTTTACCCTAAAAAACAGTGGTAACATTTTTCTATTTAAAAACGCAACAACCATAGATTTTACAGTAAAAAATAAACATCAGCTCAGTCCCCAGAATTTGACCGTAAAATATGGTGGTACCCTTTTTCCAGTAATATGCTGTTAAAAAAACAAACAAAAAAAGATACATTATACAATAAAATTCTGACTGAGCTGCTGGTCTACATTTAAAAAACTAATAATTTTTACAAAAATATGACCAAACGCATAACAAAATTGTGTAATAATATTTATTAATTTGTATTTATTACTCACATTTAAATGCGGCCCTCTGAGAGTAGCCATAACTGCGATGTGGCCCCTCAATGAAAATGAGTTTGACACCCCTGGCCTATATGCTTCAAAATCTCTGAAACACAATTATCTACTTGTCGGATGTCAAATATTATGGTGACGTTATTTGATCCATTGATAGCTTTTTGAAGTCAACACAACATACAACTCAAGGTTAAAATACACTATATTGCCAAAAGTATTTGGCCACCCATCCAAATGATCAGAATCAGGTGTCCTAATCACATGGCCCGGCCACAGGTGTATAAAATCAAGCACTTAGGCATGGAGACTGTTTCTACAAACATTTGTGAAAGAATGGGCCTCTCTCAGGAGCTCAGTGATTTCCAGAGTGGAACTGTCATAGGATGCCATCTGTGCAACAAATCCCGTCGTGAAATTCCCTCGCTCCTAAATATTCCAAAGTAAACTGTTGGCTTTATTATAAGAAAATGGAATAGTTTGGAAACATCAGCAACTCAGCCATTAA